>NC_136486.1:151244662-151512162 GCF_053919585.1 Euprymna scolopes | reverse complement strand
GTGGTCGTAACAGCAAACATATCAGGTTTTTCACCCGTTCTTTTCCTCCTTCGCGGTACGGTTTCGAGTCTGCTTTGCTACAACAACTTTTTTTTTGCTCAAGACACACATCCAATCACCCGGGCAACTCCGAGCTGTAATGCTAGTATATCTATAAAAGTGAACATATCTGTGTGTCTGTGTACATTTCCCTACGCAATAACTCTGCAGTCTCTACCAAATTACTCAGACAATTTCTGGTCTAAACGTTTGAAATTTTACATAAAGGGTATTCAGCGATAGGGCAAGCTTTTTAATCGATTTGGGTCGATATTTTTTAAAGTCATCCTCTCCTTTTGATTGTTTAGCCTTAATTTAAAGTCACCTCGGGTTTGGAGGTTGTAGTTACCGCAAAGACGTCAGTGTTTTACCCCGTTCTCTTCCTCCTTCGCGGTACAGTTTGAGCCTGCCTTCCTCCTACTCCTTTTTTTTTTTTTTGCTCAACTGACACATCCAAGCACCCGGGCAACGTCGGGCTGAAATGCTAGTCTATATATAAAGAAATTCATACATACATATATATTATTTCATGTGTTCATAAACTTATAAAATAATAAAATATTTTCTATTTTACTAATTACTTTAATGCTCAATACGAGTAAAGCTCAGTAAAAATACTAGGTATATCTATATATCTATAAAAGTGAACGTGTCTGTCTGTGTGTCTGTGTGTCTGTGTACATTTCCCTACGTAATAACTCTGTCAATTATTAGTCTACAAACTCGAAATTTGATATACAGGGTACTGAGATTTGGAAAAATCGATGTGATCGGTTTTCGACCAGAAATTTGACTGTTAAGGGGTCAAAGTTTAACAATTTGACCTTTGAGAACTCTAAAAAACTCCTTCAACAATTTTGGGTCTAAACACTTGAAACTTTAGATATGGGCTCCTTGGACATGGATCTAACTTAATAACTATATTTGAGCCCAAAATAATAAATTTTAAGAGGTCATAATATGGGTCAAAGTTAAAAAAATTGACGTTTTTTCTTTTTTTGCTCAGTATACTCTTCCAAAGACCCGGGCAACGCCGGGCCGAAATGCTAGTATATATATATATATATATATATATATATATATATATATATATATATATATATATATATATATATAAGTGACCGTGTCTGTCTGTGTGTGTCTGTGTACATTTTCCACCGCAATAACTCTGTCAATTTTCAGTCTACAGACACGAAATTTGATATACAGGGTATTGAGATTTGGGAAAATCTTTGTGATCGATTTTCTAGCCTTAATTAAAACGTACGTCATTTCCCGTTTGGCGGTGGTCGTAACAGCAAAGATGTCTGGGAGGTTTCCGTTCCTTTCCGTCTTCACGGTACGGTTCGAGCCTGCCTTCCTACTACCACTTTGTTTTTTTGCTCAACATACACATCAAAACACTCGGGCAACGCAGGGCTAAAATGCTAGTATATATATATATATATATATATATATATATATATATATATATATATATATATATATATATAAAGTGAAAGTGTCTGTCTGCCAGTCTGTCTTTCTGTCTGTGTACATTTCCCTACACAATAACTTTGTCAATTTTTAGTCTACAGACTCAAAATTTGATATACAGGGTATTGAGGTTTCGGACAGATTTTCACATGGTTCGTATCGTTTTGATGCGCGATCCTTCAGACGACAATTACCGAAAAATTGCTAAAAACATTAATTTCTTCATCCTCAACTGGGCACATAACTTCAGGGAGGGGTCAGTTTTTTCGCTGATATTTTCGAAAGTCATCACCTCTTTTCGATTGTCCAGCTTTAATTTAAACTTAAGTCACGTCTGGTTTGGTGGTGGTCGTAACAGTAAAGACGTCACGTTTTTTTTCGTTCTTTTCCTCCTTCGCAATACGAGTCCGAGCCTGCCTTCCTACTACCACTTTTTTTTGCTCAACACACACCTCCAAACACCCGGGCAACACCGGGCAACACCGGGCAACACCGGGCAACACCGGGCACCCGTGCTAATATATAAATATGTTGCAATTAAAGTACACAAATTTTTTTTTTCATTTCGGCAAAAGAACTCTATGCTAATTATAATTTAGCTTGATGTTTCTTTTCGCAATAAAACATGGACGCCTCTGTGTAGCTTACTTGTCATAGATTTATTTTCAAATTACTATGTGCACACACACACAAATATATATATATATATATATATATACATGCATATATATACATATATATATATAAAGGAGATTAGAACAATAGTCTAAAGAGCAGAGTGTATTTTAATGTAATAGTGAAATTACTAGTTTAATTAAAATACAAGAAAGAAAAAGTGCTCGTTGTAATTTAGATATATAATAAGCTCGATAGGTAAATATCCTAGAGCTAATTTAATATTTAGTAATGTGATTGATAATTTAAAAATCAAATTATAATGAAATTAAAAATCCGTTTCATAAGAAGGAACAACAACAAAATCAATTATTTGTACGATCGTTTCGGAAAACAGTGTTTTTATTGTGGTAGACATCAAGTTATGGACAATAATTATTACATATAGTTTTTTAATAAACAAGGTTTCCTCGTCAGCAAATATTGTGAAGGGTTTTTATTAAATGTAAAAGACACCAAAAATAAACCTAGCATTAAAGTAAGGCAGATGTATCTTTTAATTTTTCGCCTTTTGAAATCAGGAACTATGGTTAAAGTATTCATATAGATGTTTGCTATAGCTGAAAAGCTATAGCAAACATCTATATTAATACATCTGCTTTACTTTTAATGCTAGGTTTATTTATGGTGTATTTTACATTTAATAAAAACCCTTCACAATATTTGCTGACGAGGAAACCTTGTTTATTAAAAAACTATATGTAATAATTATTGTCCGTAACTTGATGTCTACCACAATAAAAACACTGTTTTCCGAAACGATCATACAAATAATTGATTTTGTTGTTGTTCCTTCTTATGAAACGGATTTTTAATTTAATTATAATTTGATTTTTAAATTATCAATCACATTACTAAATATTATATATATATATATGTGTATATATATATATATATACGTTTTATTTTTATTACTGTTTCTACGCGCACCCAATCTTAGCAACTTAATGAAAATTTGACGCAAGCGAGAACAACGCAGGTGTCTATGCATGCAGGCGCACATATGCACATATATTTACATGCCAGGGCGGGCATGTATGTGACCCGTGACCGTTTCTTTTAAGTATATATGTGTGTACGTGCGCATGTGTGTACCCGTGGCTGCGACCGCTAGCTGGCCCTCTCCAAACAATTAACAACAAAATAAAAACTAAAAATAAATAAACCCGAATCATAGACATAAAATTACCTCACCAACGAGACGCTAAAAACTTTAACACTAAGACTCGAATTTTAAAATAACTCCCTCCTCCTCCCACCCCCACATATTCCCCTTCCCCTCATGTATCCCTATGCCCTCAGCCACACCAGAAATGAACTTCCCAGACCCTCCCCCACAAGTTCCTTAAACCCCAAAACTAAAACATTATCGACATACCAAACGCTCCCCACCTTCCCTCCTTGTTCCCTTCCTCTCTTCCTGTTCCTCCCTCCTCGCAACCCCCCTGACCTCATTCACTCTAGCACTATTTCATCCCAAAATAGCGAACATTTCTGTAAAAGTCTGAGGACGCTACAAACGGCCAAAAAAAATAAACGGCCGTGTAGCCGAAACAGTAATGTAACTTAACAGAAAGATACGGTAATAAAAAATAAAACTATAACAGTATTGAGCACTTTCTTCAGTTTTTATCAATTACAATCTCTACTATACATATATATATATATATATATATATATATATATATATATATATATATATATATATATATATAACAATGTTGTTATAAACCAAAATCCAAGGTTTTTTCTTTTACCAATTATTTTTTTTTCGGAAATACAAAGTTCCGTATATTTTACAGATCTGTTTTATTCATGAGGACCTTATATTTCTATTTTAATATTGAATGTTTTTTTTTTTTTTGTGGAATCATGAGAAAAAAGATAAAGAGAAATTTCTAAAAAAACAAAATGCATAACAATATAATAGATAAAATTCGCAAAGAACTAAAACAACTTACATAAAACTATTTCCAGTTGTCTGCCATATATCATATTATATTATACATAAAGGAAGAGAGAGAGAGTGCAAAAAAAGTTGGGAAAAATAAACTTAGCATATTTTTTTTACTATTTCCAAGAATAAGCAAATGTTTGTCGTAGCTTAGTTTTATCTAAATGATCAACTATTGAGCTGATATGAATTACTACATTGTTTGAAGTATTCCAATGTCTGTATTTTTACCTTACCTAAGCTAATTATAGCTGAGTTATCATATATAGTATACAAGTTCAAAAAAGCATTACTTGAGTGCCATCAGCTAGAATCGAAGCCAAAACATTTAGTTATTCTGCCTTAGTAGTTACCGACTGACCTAAATCAATACACATATAAAAACTTATAAAAAATCAAATTGAATTCGCTTACTTAGAAGAGTTGCGCCTGGCATGTTCCAATTGTTTTTCTATTTTAACCCCTTGGCTAAAAGCAAATCGAATTTGTCTCATATGGCAATATCCCCGTATATATCAAGTTTCAAGTCTATAAACCAAATTTATCAAAAGTATTTGATAGAGCTCTTTCCTCGGATAGACAGACAATGTCATTTTTGTATATAGATAGTCTAAAAGCTGTGGAATTGTTTTCCTTTCACAACAAGTTTGAATTTTTAAGGAAAGTAACAACTTTCTGTTAAAGGAGTCAATAAGTCTTATTCATTTCCTGTGTTTTTATCTTTTAATTCAAACAAAGTAAATGAAACAAAAAGGAGTAATTGACACGGATCACTTTGGCAAACTTTCCATGCTTATCGTATTCTTGTTTAATTAATTTCAAAAGATAAACCCGCATCCTATCGTACTTTAAGAGAGAGAGAGAGAGAGGGAGATAGAAAGAGAGAAAGAGAGAGATTAAAGTAAGTAGTCTATCTATCTATCTATCTCTTTATCTATCTATCTATCTCTATCCCCCTCTTTTGTTTGTCCAATTTCCTTCTTTCCTTCCCGCTATCTTTTTCACCTTTTTCGCTTTTTCGTCCTCGTTTTCTCTTTCTCTGTTTCACTGTATTTCTATAACTAGCCACTGTCTCTATCACTCTTTTTGTTTAATTCTATTGTTTGTTTAATCAATATTTTGATTTATCTCTCGTATTTATCTCTATTTCTCTCTTTTTAGTTGCTCGTTAAATTTAAACTCTTATCTCGCTTTCTCTTTCAGTGTCTATTTCTTTTTCCCATGGTTTCAGTCTCTCTCTCCCAAACCCTTTTTTCTACCAAGCTTTCCTGCCTTTTACCAAATTATCTCTCTTCCGAGCTCTCTTTCTCTCTCCCAAACTTTCTCTCTCTCTCTCTCTCTCTCTCTCTCTCTCTCTCTCTCTCTCTCTCTCTCTCTCTCTCTCTCTAGTTCTTTACTTTCTTTCTCTTCACTTTATACTTCTTTCCTTTTCTGAAGTAGCTTTCCTCTTAAAGATAAATGTAATGATCTTCCGGGTTACGATTGTATATCATTGTTGCTTTGACGTAAATGGCTAGACAATCTGACTTTACCAATATCTTTTCACGCCCATTCGTTTTATGTTGTTCATTAAACGAAGTAGACGAAAGATAGATATATATAGAGAGAGATAATTGCATTAGTTCTACTATATACATTTGAAATTTTATAACCTTGAGCATATATAGTGAAGTTTCAAAAAATACTAATACATTCGTTTTTAAAACGTAATTTTCCTTTCTATTTATGAATGTTTCAAGAATTATATATATATATAAAATATATATATATATATATATATATATATATATATATAACAAAATTATTATGATTCTGTAAGTAAGACCGCGATAGCAATATTTCTGACTAGTCTAGATTTGGTTCTTGCTTTTCTGTCTTCGCCCATGTTGTTTACATTGGAAACTGTATTTTAATTTAGTCATTTCGGAAAACATTCCTTCAGCGAGGAAGAATTTTAACATAAATGAATTCTTCGCTTGTTACCACTTGTTTACGACATCAATAAAAGTGTCGACATTGTAATGTAGTCTTTTATATAAGAATTACATTTCTTTAACATAACTATGAAATTATTTCTGTCTTACATATAGTGGTATCTCGTAATTATACGTAACATTTTCTTTTAAACAATCATACTTTTGTTTTTGTGAAATAACATGATCGTCAGTCGATTATTTCCATATCTTTTATCACCTGCATTTATAAATTTTATTTCCATCATACTAATACTAATTCTACTTAGCTTATTCATTTGAAATGTGGCGATAGTCCAATATTTTACAAATTATAACTCAATTAGGATCCATTTTGACCATCGTTAATTACATTTCAGTTACAAACAATAACCATGAGTCCAACATCGTGACATAACATATTTTTTATGTTTTAAGTATTTTATCTGCAAATTATTATATTTATATGGGAATGCGTATATTTTTGGAGAAGTAGTCTATACACGTTTCGTAGTATTAATTGCAGATATGGTCTAGTCTAACGCCAAACGACTCATCAGAGACAAATATATACTGTTACAAACTGCATATATATATATATATATATATATATACATACACATACACACACACACACATATATATATATATATATATATATATATAATTCAATTTAAACTGTGTAAAGAAGAATTTACAAAAATACAAGAAATATAAATTAGAAAACTTAAGATTTTCCTTATTTCTAGAGTTTCAAAGAATGGCTCTTATCCTCAGAAAGGAAGTAGTTAGTAAAATAATATTATTGTCAGAGTAAGCTTAAGCACGGACGGTCATAATTATGATGCGATATTTTATGCTTCGAGACTAGTTGTGTAATAATTATTTACTACAACATTTTTTAAATACTTACAGAATCTCACTAATGATGCAATTCTCTATCTATATAAAAGCCAAGTACGCCCAAAGATGGAGTACTGCTGCCACATCTGGGCGGGAGCTGCTAAAAACAGCCTATCCTGTCTTGACAGAGTACAAAATAGACTCCGTGGCTTGGTGGGGGATGCCCTTTTCTCTTCCCTGCAACTTCTTTCCCACAGAAGAGACGTAGCGAGCCTGTCTTCGTTCTATCGTTATTTCCATGGCAAGTGCTCGTCTAAGCTCCATTCTCTGGTCCCCCCTCGCCAATCTTTTTCAAAAAACACCCGACTAGCTGAAACCACCGTCAATAATTTTCTCCACTCCTTATCTGTGCCTAAATCAAAACATAGATTCCATGAACAAAGCTTCTTTCTTAGAACTGCACGCCTGTGGAACTCTGTTCCGCTTGCCTGTTTCCCTCCCAACTTCAACCTGGATGTCTTCAAGTCCAACACAAACAAATTCCCGATGAACCGCCCCCCCTAAGTAATGACACATTATCAATTCTCCAATACTATTGCTACACTCTCCCATTGATTACTGTACACACAATAACCCTTATCCCCGAGTGGCCATTGGGCCTTGATAAGTGGTGAAGTCCATGTAAAAAAAAGACAATCGTGTCTGTTCTTTTCGGAAATCATCAGTGGAGAGTAGCACGATTACTGCCTATCGGGAGATTCGAACCCAGCAACGAATCCATCTCTGACCCCATTAGCAAGAGCAAACACTCGGCAAACTTTAATCGAGAGAAATATCGTTGAACTTTAAACATTTATTTTTAAATGTCTTAACGTCTGTCAGAGTAATCTAATGAGTATAACATCATGATCTGTGCATACGAGCTTAAGTGGCCGACTTTATTTCAACTTTAAAGTGCTCAACCATAAGAACCGAGTTCTTAAATGGGCTGACGTATTCTTCTAATTATAGTAAGAGGGAACTGGGAGTAAGGTTATTCTAATTCATTTATAAAGCTGTACAACTTGATTTAAGTATGATACGTATCATCTCCAAGCCATGCGAAGGCGATGATAAACCTAGTCTGGAACCCTGGCGCGTAGATACTCCCTTTTAGTGTAATTCATCCGTTGGTCTTGCCAGGTTACCTATCTGGGAGAGTGAAGGCTTGGATATAAAGCCTATGCTTTTTCCCCATGATATTGCGCTGAAAGACTGGGGGAGGAGGGCTTCCTGGGTCATAGTCGAAAACCTTTCTAGAGGTGGTAACATTAACGAATTTTTAAGTTTGCAAACCTATATCACTTAAGGAGTAGGTAGGCTCTGCCTATCGCTCAACTTCAATACTTGTCCTTTTTTCTATTAGCCAGGTACAGTTACTATATGTGGGACTCACTTGAGACACTCTGTGCCTGGCTTTGATATTTAATTCTCGTTGAACTCTAGCAGATAACAACCTTAAATCTACACCCAATACTCATGCAAAACCTCGCGCGCGTTTTCACTCAAAACGTGTGAATAACCACGTCTTTAAATCCTAATCCTATTTTCATTAGTGTAACTTCACAGCAGATACCAGTTATCTTTGATACTTACTCGATTAATTCAAACTACCCATGCGGGGCCGTATAAATACCTCACTTTGAAACCTTTGAAGGTGCGGGGGCAACTTTCTCGATGCTGATGGACCTGTAGATCTTGTCAGGTCATCCACCTAGGAAAAGGAAAACTCCGATGATAAACCTCACACTGACCTCATACGTCTTGATCCAAAACAGAGAAGAGGGCTCCTCAGTCCTTGTCAGCAATCTCCCTAGAGGTGGTGACACGATCAAATCACCGGTTTGCAAACCTCAACTGCTTAAGAAGTAATTAGGACCTGCTTATCGCCCTGCCTCTATATTCCTTCCTTGCCTATTAACCAGGGGCAGAGGTGTGATCACAAGGACTCATTGAGACGCCCAGTTCTTAACCTTGTTTCCTTACTAGGGCAATGAATGCTGTCCCTCACATCCGCCTCATTCCCTTCCCTTAAAGCTGAGAATTTTGGGGTGATTGTTTACCATGTATGCTAACATGATTGGACTGGACAACTCTTGTCTGACAGGTTTTAGGGTACCTGTTTGATAGTTTGTCTGGTTGCTGTATTCTGACTGACAGTACAGGAGCCCTAACTCTTTGGTAGCACTTACAGCTGCTTCTCTATCATCAGTTGTATAATATCGGGATAGCTGTAGTGTCATGTCGCGCATGGAAAGAGATCCTGCACTTATTTCTATTGGGCATTCCTGGGGCCACACTCCTGTGAATGAGCAGTTAGTTTATGGTCTACTTGTGTTGCATGATGGTAGCTATGCACATCTGTTTTGTCTAGCACTTCTCACCCTCAACTGAAACTCTGAAATAAAATGAAATGACAGCTCAATCCAAAATAACGATTAAACCACACTCGAGCAACGATTAGCCTTCTCCCTTGAGGCTTGTATTTACAAATTTCTGTAGACTTAAAACTAACTTAAACAATGTAGAATCATTTCTCCTAGTAAACTCTGCAGATATTTTAGCACTAAGTGAAACTAACTTTCACTGCTCTATCTCCTCTTACCACATTAAGGTCTGTTTATCTTTCACTTTGTCTTCAGGATTCTGACAGACACTTGCACCGATTTGAAGTCTATATTCGTGACATACTCTCTATGACTAGGGAATCTTAACTAGAATCAGAATGGCAGGCCTTCGTGTGTATTAGACTAACGTTGCAACATACCGTTAGCTACATATTTTTATCTTTATCCCTCTGACAGCATAGATGAAGACAAAGGCTTCCTTTCTAGGGCAATTGCTCTTGACATATCAAAGGCCTTCGACAAGGTATGGCATAAGGGTCTACTTCACAATGATTCCAGCTTCGGTATAACTGGAAATGTTTTCTCAATGATTAAATCATTTCTCTCCGATAGGCTCATAAGAGTAGTGGTAGATGGACAAAAATCGGAGGCCTGCAATATAAATCAGGGGTCAATCCTGGGCCCAACTCTCTTCCTGATCTACATCAATGACCTCCCTAAACACATACTTAAATCATTCGTTGACATCTATGCTGATGACACGACCATCTACGGCAACACATCAAAGGTTGTAAATGACAAAGTTCTCTCTGATTCTCTCTCCTCTGATCTCGAGCGTGTGGTTCAGTGGGGGAAGATGTGCTGGTTACCTTTTTGCATCCAAAACCAAACTCCTATCCTTACATCATCAACGCTCTGATCCCCATCTGGCATCAATTGTGATGGATGGCTCTCGTCTCGGTGAGGCCCCGTGTTTTGACAAGCTTCTGGGTTTGACCTTTACTCCTGATCTGAAATGGAACACGTACATCAAGTATGTTGCCATGGTCGCTGGAAAGATGGTGGGATCCTTCTACCGCTCCAGAAGATATCTCACTACTGATGCAATTCTCTATCTATATAAAAGCCAAGTACGTCCAAGGATGGAATACTGTTGCCATATCTGGGCAGGAGCTGCTAAAAACAGCCTATCCTGCCTTGACAGAGTTCAAAATAGACTTCGTGGCTTAGTGGGGGATGCCCTTTTCTCTACCCTGCAACCTCTCTTCCACAGAAGAAACGTTGCGAGCCTATCCTTGTTTTATCGTTATTTCCATGGCAGGTGCTCGTCTGAACTCCAATCTCTGGTCCCCCCTCGCCAATCTTTCACGAAAAACACCCGTCTAGCTGAATCCACTGTGAAAAATTTCCCCCACTCTATATTTGTGCCTAAATCAAAATGTAGATTCCATGAACAAAGCTTTTTTCTTAGAAGTGCACGCCTGTGGAACTCTGTTCCGTCTGCCTGCTTCCCACCGGACTACAACTTGGATGTCTTCAAGTCCAACGTTTACAAGTTCCTGATGAACCGCCCCCTTAAGTAAACACTTCATCAAATCTCCACACTAACGTAATGTACTTGCAATAACCCTTATCCCTGAGTGGCTTCCTGGCCTTGATAAGTGGGGATCACTGTGTAAAAAAAAAAAAACTTTCCCTTAACACTAGCACCCAAATGCATGCATTTGTGACTTTAATGTCCACCATAGTAATTGGCTTGACTTCTCTAAATACATAAATACAGCTGGTAGCATCATCCTTAGCTTTTCCATACCACATTCTTTGACACAGACAGTAACGTTCCCGACCCGTCTCTCATATTGCCAGGACCAGCAAGCCTCACTTCTGAACCTATTTTTGGTCACAGTTCCCAAGGATTGTGTAACAAATGCTCATTTCCCACTTGGGAATGCTGATTATGCTGTGATAATGTTAGACATCACTCTAAACTCTCGTCTCCAAGTTGAAGAGCCAAAACGATCAGTTACTACAATCAGGATGACCGGGATGCTATCAGAAATTACATCAGAGATGCCCATGGGGAAATATCTTTTCTTTTTCCTGCAAAACAGTACGCACGTGAGACCACTGAATGGTTCAAAGCGACAATTGAAGCATATGTTCCCACGCGGAAGTGCTATATAAATCCTCAATCTCAAAGGCAACATGCACACCGAAGATTTATCCAACATAAGTCTAGTACAAAGAGACACCAGTTTATAGAAGCTATAAGTTATTGTACAACTAAATAGCGACAGCTAAGAAAGAATATACTGAAACCACCATACAAAACGCATTAAAGCGCAGAAATTAGGAACTCGTGATTTCTGGAAAATCTACAACAGTGTAGTTAATAATAATCAATCACAAATTACCCCGCTACCCAATAATCATGAGGTTGTTTGCACGGCAACCGAAAAAGCTAACATGCTTAGCAGTCGGTTTGTCTCCGACTCTACTTTGAATCCCGCAAACCACTCCCTCCCTGATTTTCTTTTGCGGACAGAAACCACACTAGATGATTTGTAAATCACCCCTTCTCATATACATGATATCATAAAAAACCTAGACCCCTCAAAAGCATGTGGACCTGATCTCATCCCGGCTGTACTATTGAAAATGGCTCCGCTGGGGTTGCTTCAGTTCTCTCTAAACTTTTCAACAAATGCCTTAACGAATCCTGCTTCCCCGATTGCTGTTAAACCGCTTCTCTGGTATCAGTTCACAAGAATTCTGGCGTAAGAACTGACCCATTGAATTATCGCCCCATTAGCCTTCTTCCGCTTTTCGCCAAAATAATAATAATAATAAATCAAGCTCTAGTCCACCACCTTACAGTGGCTAAACTTCTGTCCCACCAACAATATAGATTTAGGCAAGCGTGTTCTACTGCAGATATCCTAACTGTAATCTCTGGACGTATATAGCATACACTAGAAAAAAAGCAGGGAAGGGAAGGACAGTATCCCTAGATATATCTAAGGCTTTTGGCAGGGTATAGCACGGTGGCCTTCTCATGAAAATTAGATCGTATAGTTTTACTGGACGAATACTTAATATAATTAAATCTTTCATAAACAAGAGAAAAATCCAGGTTGTCCTCGATGGTCGTACGTCAATACAATATGATAGAAATGTGGGTACACCTCAGGGGTCGAACCTTGGACGTTTATTGTTCCTGATATTCATAAGTGACTTTCCTGATAAAATTGTCTTTGATGTGGACATATCTGCTGACAACACGACGCTCTATAACAGACACGAGGGGAAAACGAATGAGCACATACCCAACGCAATGGCGAAAACTTTAGAGGAAGACCTCCCGTCTGTAGTGGAATGAGGACAAAAATGGATAGTACCGTTTAATTCTGCCAAGACTAAGCCCATTTCCTTTAATGATTTCAAAAAATCTTCTCAACCACCTATAGATACGGCTAATGATACACTATCTGACAGAACTTCGTTCAAACTCCTCGGTTTAACGTTCACACGGAACATGGGTTGGAACAGATACATCAAGAGCATTGCCGCGGCTGCTGCGAGGGAGGTGGGATCTCTCTACCGTACTAGAATGTTACTTACATCTGAAAATATCCTGTGCATTTACAAGGCTACCATTCGCCCATGTATGGAGTATTGTTGTCACATTTGAGCTGGTGCATCTCTTACTCCTAGAAAGGGTTCAAAAGAGGGTCGCCAACCTTAATAGGTACTGAACTGTCAGCTAAACGTCAACCTCTGTCCCATCAATTAAATGTTGCATCCTTTTGCCTGTTTTACAAGTATGTCAATGGTAGAGGCTTCAACTACAAGCCCTCATACTCCTGACAAAGCCGACAGGCAGCAAAATACCATCTAATCCAAATTCTTAATAATAAAAATACCCAGATGCCAGAAAGCCTTCTACTCAAATAGTTTCTCCCCAGAACTGCTAGACTTCTTACTGTACTGACATGCAGAAGTTCAAGTGTAATGTGAACAGACATCTTGCTACTCAACTCCCTACATAGTATCCTTGCAATTATGTCCTAGTTAGTAGCCCCTACACCAAAGTGGCACTGTGCCTTATTTGGGATGAAAATGCAATTTTCTCTCTCTCTCTCTCTCTCTCTCTATATATATATATATATATATATATATATATATATATATATATATGGGGGGGGGCTTATTTAAAACGTAAGGGCTTTCATAGTTCCATAATGTAATACTAGAGCTAAAAATAGTTTTCTTTAAAGATAGCACGTTAATAGGGATAGACACACTAATTTTAACTCATTTTCGGAAAGTTTTTTTTATTGGTCACAACAATGTGTACAATTGGTTAAGCTCCCCGGTACTGTCATATAAGGATATAACTGTTATACAAATTATAATTTACACAACTTGGGCTTCATCAGTTCGTAGATAAAACAAACATGAATAGCATATATATATATATATATATATATATATATATATATATATATATATATATATATATATATATTGTTTTTGTTAGGCAATAAATGAAAAAATGGGGAAGGTGTTTTATTCGTTCACAAAGATATGTTACTATTGCGACCGGGGAACACCGGGAACAACTTTAACACGGCGTATTTTTAGAGATTAACCGGAAAATTTCGATTAGCGCTTTTCATAACTTCATATGACTCAAAGTTGTGACTTGTACATAAATGACGAAGAAAAATAAACACCATAAAAAATAATATTTCGGATACAAATGAAATCCGTTTTAAAATTTCATGTTTGAACAAAATTTGTAAACATGATTAATGTTTTTGTACTGTTTACCCGTCGTGTTATGTATTTGCATTAAGAAGTGGGTGTTTAGATTGCATATGCAAACAGCAGATAACTTCATGGCTGCCTTTTCTGTTTACTTTTACTAGATTTTAATTTGGTTAATAAAACAGATTATCCCATCTCTATGAACTGGTATAGAAAAAAAAACGATGAAACGAACATGCATTAACTTTATACGAGCGGAAATTTTAATCGCGGTTTAGAGAGTTGCTCCGCTTATAAATTAAATATGAAACAAACAAAATTACAAATTAAAATAAACCACAAATTTAATTTCACATATTTATTGATTTCTCCTGTTATCAAATTCAATATCTGTAATAATCAGTGAATTATCGATTAAAATAAAAACGCAAACGCTGCTTTTAATAAATATAATTTATTGATTTTAATAACGAATGGCAGCATTCGCTTCTGGTCAGTCGAATTTAATAAAATAAGAAACCCCGTCTGTACTTGAATTCACATAGAGTAGAACCCCGAGATACGGTGACCCTAGGATACTTTTTTCAGGTTACGATGTGGAATATGATGTCTTTCCGGTCTCTGGTTACGGTAGTTGCCCCGCTCTACGGTGTTATTTATAACGTTATTTGATTATTTACATATGGATTATGTAATGTTTCTTATTTTTTTACTTATTTAAATGCCGTATCCCGAGGTTTTACTGTATTATGAAAGTGTTGTTATAAACTGCCTGTCATCACCCGATCTTGGCCGGGAGGTGTTTTTTATTTTCAATTTTGTTTCATTAATTTTTCTTTGATTTTTAAAAGTATCTTTACTTATTAAGATATCATTTAAATTATTAATTGAGTACAATTATTATAAGCATTTATTTAATTTTATTAAGTTAATGTTATGCGAAATAGCGTACTATCCGGTTGTGTGCATTAAATAAACTTGTTCGTGAATGAACTTTGCCGCATTAAATAATCAATGTTTCAATCTATAACATGTTCGAACTGAATGTTTTAATCACTGTCGACCATTATCAACTTGAACGAAATAACAGGGGTATGTTTACGAGTCTATAAAACATTTAATTTTTAAAAAGAAAACTAACCATTAGTTCGTTCTCGAGAGACATTGGATACCCCCCTCCGTAAAAGTGCCTGCGCGTGTAATTGTGAAGCAAGGTTGCGCAATATAGAACGTTACATAAATCGGTTTATACTATTACCTAAAACTATATTATGAGATACTCCTTATATTCTTCCCTTTTGTGAACTCAAAGATACGGAGTCCCTGCTTTAGAACTTAATCCTAATGTCATTTTGAATCTTACTTGAACATTTTTCCTTTTCCTCTACTACTAATGTAGTACTAATTTTTAACTATGCCTAAATCCGTGTTTGAAATTAATATTACTAAAAAATATTTTGGATTTATTTTATTTTATTATTTTATTCTATTTTCATATTCTGTACTATCTACCCGCTTTAAACTATGTTTTCCAGATTTCCGTCTCACGTGTTATCTTCTTTAAGTTAGCAGTATATGTAGAGATACAATAGAGAAATTGGAAATGCGTATCTATTTTCTAGTACTCATTACCTTAGGAAAATGAGTCTGTATGTTTTAAAATATAAATACAGAATTCGAAAATTATACCGTTGCAATTAAATAAAGAAGAAAGTATTAAAACTACTAGCCCACTGTTCAAGAAACACATTTGGCTCTTAAGGCAGATTGTACCTCCTTCCCTCCCCCTTACTGCTCTCAAATAGATAGTGATCTTTGCACCCTATTCATTCTACGTGGAGACACTGGTCTTTTAGCTAGACCAACATGGGTCGTTTAAAGGACATCAACTTAAGTGCATTTGTCTATCTGTGTTGTGGTAACATTTATATGTAAACACCACAATCTCTTTTGCTTTTTACTTTGTATTTTCTTAAATATACTACTATTAATAGCCTATTAATTTATTTTAAAACAAATTAATTGCTAAAAAGATTGGTTCTCTTATAATGCTTAATGTAGAGGCCAGAATGGAGTTATCTCACTTTCGCTCAGACTTTGCATAAGTGGAGTTATCCCCCTTATAAAAGGACAGGCGAATCGCCATTATTTGTTTACACTCGTTCACGGCGACACGCCGTCGGATTGGAAAACCAGCTTGCTTAAAACGCAAACCTTACATGACGCTACAAACATATTATCACATTAAAACGTGAAATACTTATATCGCAGCATTGAACTAAAGATATCGTTACACTATGGAACAAGAAAACGTTCTCTTATTACGTCAACTAGTCGAGTTAGAAAAAAAAACATCGAATTACGGAAGGACATCTTACACGGACGAGCGAACACGTCGCAAACAGGTCTGGACTCAACAGATAGCGAATGGGCACTCTTTTTAGACACCTGGTCACGGTACAAGGAGATGTGCAGACTCGAAAATCCAGCTGCAATTCGAAACGAGCTGCGAGAAGCATGCACACCGGAAACGAACAGGTTACTGTTTGAGCTCATTAGACCAGAACGACTCAACAATGCGGCAGAGGAGTACCTTCTTCATCAAATACGACTGGTGGCCGTTCGAGGCTTACACAAGGAAGTCCACCGACAAACGTTTCACTCCATGAAGCAAAATGAGGGTGAGACAGTGACCCATTTTTTATCGAGGTTACGTGGCCAGGCGAAATTTTGTGAATTTCGTATTCAGTGTCCGAACGAACCCACTTGCCGGCAGCAGGTTAATTACTCAGACGATATGGTTGCCGGGCAAATGATGGCAGGGTTGAGAAATATCGAACACCAGAGAAGGGTACTGGCAGAGGCAGCTACACTTCCTACCTTGGATCTAAAGTTTTCACGGTTGGTTTGCCTGGAGGCAACAGAAGAGGCAACTCCACACTTTTCCGATACCACACAACCTCTCGCGATGTCTGGGGTACAAAGGTCGAATCAAGTACAACAAATGCATGAGGCAAAGGCCCTGTCGACCCCACGGGACACCAAACCTTGCAACGGTTGCGGAAAAACATCACACCGAGGTGGATCGATGAACCGGAAAGATTGCCCAGCAGTGGGACTCAAGGTGTGACGGAAAATTAATAGATCCAAAACGGAGGCTATAAAAAGCGGGGAGTCATTCATGTTTTGCACCACGGATAAAGCCCCTACTCACAGACACAATGAGAGACAACCGGCAAACATTCCTCACCTTGAGTGAAATGGGAAACAGTTCCAGGTGGGCGCCCCAGAACCGCCCCCTCAGTTACAGCAGAGGTAACTGTAATGAACAAGTTCCATGCGACCTTTGGAAGGATGCCAAAGAAGCCGATGAAAGTGAGCACCCACGCCATCCAAGCCTTCGCGGACACAGGAGCCCAAACTTGCTATGTTGGCCCCGAGATTCAAGGACTCCTCGGGTACCCAAATGGGTACTTGGTTCCAACTACCCATCGGATAAGGGGTATAACAAATAGCCAATTACACATCAAGGGGTCCTGTTTTTACATATTAAGGTGGGATCAAGAGAAACACGACAGGCAGTGTATGTGTCTGACAACACATCCGGGATCTATTTATCACAAACGGCACTTAAGGAGCTGAATTTATTGCCATCCAATTTTCCTACATCATTGTCGCAAAGCAGCTCAGCGGAAACAGAAGAGACGGCCCCTTGCGGGTGCCCGCGCAGAGCACCGGCTTCGAAGAAACCAGCAGCAATCCCATTGGAGCCAACCGACATTAACAGAGAAAAATTGGAGCAATGGCTAAAGGAACATTTCAAGGCCAGCGCATTCAATACCTGTCAACACCAACCACTCCAAGTAATGAAGGGTAAACCCTTAGAAATAAAGTTCCTCCCAGATGCGACACCGACGGCAATCCACACACCAATGCCTGTCCCCCATCATTGGAAGGAAAAGGTGAAACAAGATATAGACCGTGACGTGACACTGGGGATAATCGAACCCGTACCGGTAGGCACACCAACTACTTGGTGCTCGAGAATGGTGGTCACACCAAAAAAGGATGGGTCCCCAAGGCGGACGGTGGACTTACAAAAGTTGAACGAGGCGACCATGAGGGAGACGCACCACACTTCGTCCCCATTCAATCAGGTCTCGGTAATACCTGCACATACCAGCAAGACTGTACTCGATGCGTGGAACGGTTACCACAGTTTACCGCTGTCTCCAGCTGCACGAAACGCCACCACGTTCATCACTGAATGGGGCCGATACAGGTACTGTCGAGCCCCTCAAGGATTCCATGGATCAGGAGATGGCTACACCCGTCGATTTGATGATATCACCATGGACATGGCTCGAAAAACTCGGTGTATAGATGACAGTCTCCTAAGGGACAACTCAATGGAATCCTCATTCTGGCACACAATTGAATATATAAACCACTGCGCCGATAGAGGGATTGTGTTTAACCCAGACAAGTTTCACTTTGCTGACATGGAAGTGGAGTTCGCAGGGTTTCAAGTAACAGCGAACGGGGTCAAACCCACAAGAAGAATGACTGAAGCCATCCTGAGCTTCCCCACCCCGACAAATATTACTGGGGTTAGGTCCTGGTTCGGACTCGTAAACCAAGTCTCCTATGCATTCTCACAAGCGGAAGTTATGGCCCCATTCCGAGAGTTGCTGAAAACAAAGGACAGGAAATTTTATTGGGATGAGACATTGGAACAGATATTCCAAGAATCGAAAAAAATAATAGTGAAAGAATTGAAAAAGGCATCCAAACGTTCGAAATGAACAGAGCAACAGGACTCGCGACAGACTACAGCAAAACAGGGATATCGTATTTTCTGTTTCAAAAGCACTGTAGATGTGAGGGGGAATTAAACATGAGTTGTGGGGATGGCCATTGGAAACTCATCCTGGCGGGATCCCGTTTTACCAACGACGCGGAATCACGATATGCACCAGTGGAAGGTGAAGCCTTGGCTCTGATCTATGGGTTGGAATTATGCTGCATGTTCATACTCGGATGCCCAGACTTGGTGGTTACAGTGGATCACTTACCGCTCATAAATATATTTTCAGACCGTGCCCTGGAGAATATAAAAAAACCCACGCCTGTTAAACTTCAAGGAAAAGTTACTCATGTATAAATTCCAGGTAAAACATCGACCGGGGAAACTCAACTTGGCCCCTGACTGTGCATCTCGGTACCCAGCGGGTACCCCACCAAGAGACCAGGACCAATCCATTGACACCGCAGTCAAAGCCGCCTTCACATCAATGTACGAGAATGATACTACGTTAAGAGCCATCACATGGGGAAGGATTGTGGCTGCGGCAGCCACAGACGAAGAATGCAGGACTTTGAAAGAACTGATTCAAAATGGCTTCCCCCAGTCACGTAACAATATCCCAACCGTAGTTCGAGTCTTCTGGCCTATGCGTGAGGAGTTATATTGCCTGGAAGGGGTGATCATCAAGGGGAACAAAATCCTAATACCTCGACAACTCCGCGCAGAGGTATTGGAATCTCTTCATTCCGCTCATCAGGGTGTGAACGGAATGCTGGCGAATGCGAGACAACGACTATTCTGGCCAGGGTTGGATGCTAACATCAGGCAAACAAGAGCCCAGTGCCGCACGTGCAATGAAATCGCACCATCTCAGCCCAGGGAACCTTTGATGTCCCCAGCAGACCCGGAATTTCTATTCCAATAAGTGGTGGTTGACTTCGTCCAGATGCAGGGTAGACACTTTATGGTATACGCAGACAGGTATACGGGATGGGTTGAAGTGGCCCTAATGACGTCGGGAAGAGCCAAGACGGTGTGCGATACCTTGAGGACTTGGTTCTGTACCTACGGCGTACCGGAAGAAATTTCGTCGGATGGTGGAGCACCATTTGAATCCCAGGAATACGACTCCGTTTTGAGGAATTGGGGCATACGAAAACGTACCTCATCAGCGCATTATGCCCAAGGCAACGGCCGCGCAGAGTTAGCCGTCAAAACCGAGAGACGTATACTGGCGGACAATACGGACAGTTATGGACGCCTGTGCCATAATCGGGCGGCCCGAGCACTACTGACCCATAGGAACACGCCTGTCCAAGATCTGGACATGTCCCCAGCCATGATGCTGTATGGTCGGTTCATTAAAGACCACTTTCCTGTCCTGCGGGACAAATACCAGGTTCGAAAACAGTGGACAGAAATAGGCAAACTAAGGGAAGTGGCAATGGCCAAAAGACACATGAGGAACGAGCAGTATTACAACCAATATTGTCACCCACTCCGGGAACTCCAGGTAGGAGATTACGTCCAGATCCAGAACCAGGACGGGAACCACCCACGTCGATGGACAAAGACGGGGAGAATCCTGGAGACCCAGGGGTACCGACAGTACCAAGTCCGGGTCGATGGAAGCAATCGAGTGACATTGCGCAACCGTCGGTTTCTCCGCAGAATACACCCGGTAGTGGATGGCCCTCGTAACATCAGACAAGAAATCCCGAACCCACCTATAAATGTAGAGACCCCACAGGCACAACCTCCGGAGGATGCAATGGAGGTGGAACAACACGCCGACACGGAATCCCCAAGCGAGCATGAGGAAGAAATGGAAGATACCACGGGAGGAGATACCCAAAAATACAGTCCTCCTCCGTTAATGGAACCGTCAAGTCGGAGGACGAGAGCCCCAAGGGGTTTGTCGCCACAAATGCGGGGGAAATCGCACGAGTATTTCTCCACATAAAAGATGACCACAACAACTTGCTTTTGTGGTCACGAAGGGGAGGGGCTTGTAGAGGCCAGAAAGGAGTTATCTCCCTTTCGCTCAGACTTTTCATAAGTGGAGTTATCCCCCTTATAAAAGGACAGGCGAATCGCCATTATTTGTTTACACTCGTTCACGGCGACATGCTGTCGGATTGGAAAACCAGCTTGCTTAAAACGCAAACCTTACACTTAATAGATACGCAATTTCTTCTAAATGTAAGAGTGGAATCTATCTCCAATGCCACACTTATTTATTTAGAATAGAGCAGTAAGATATTTTCATCCATGTGGGGACGCAGAAATACCTGGTATAGAAACAAGACGCTTTGTTACCTCTATCGGTGTGGTGAACCCGTAAATCTTGTCAGGTCATTCATCTAGAAGGAAAACTCTAATATAAAAACTGGTGGAAGGAAGGCCTCCTCGGTCATGATCAACAAATTTCCTAGAGTTGGTGACTCGAACAAATTCCCCGGTTTGCAAATCTAAATTGCTTAAGAAGCAGATAGGCTTCGCCTATCACCGGCTTCATACTCCTTCTTTGTCTATTAGCCAGGCGCAGAGGTACAATACCAGGGACTCATCAGAGCCACCCTGTGCTAAGACTTGTTTCCTAACTCGAATATTGAACGCCGTTCATCAATTCCCTCTCCTCAATTTCGCTCTTTCTCTCAAAAACTGAGCAAATTGGGTTGTTTGCTTGCTATTTGTCCTCACTCGGCTGATTTGGGCCGGTCTTGTCTGAGAGGTTAAGGTTACCTGACAGTTTGTCTGGCTGCTCTTTCCGGCTGATGGTACAGGTGCCCTAGCTCTTTGGCTTAGAGTTGCTGCTCTATCATCTGTTGTATAATATCGTAATAGTTGTAGTGCCATGTCGCGCATGGAAATAGAACTCTGCTGCTATCTCTGGTGGGTTTTCACGAGGTCACCACTTTCTAGGCATGACTCAGCTAATGGACAACTGTGTGTGTATACTTGGCGTCAAAACTGGTCCGTTTTATTTAACACTCTTTTCCTAACGTGACATTAAACAAAGACCTAATGAAATGATAATGCCCAAATATATGTGTTTAGTGACTTTAATGTCCACCAAAAATATTGGCTTGTTTTCTCTGTTTACACTGATGCAGCTAAACGCTCTACTTATACCTTCTCTATAGTCCATTCCCTCACACAGACAGTAATGTACCCAACTCGCCTACCAGATCGTGAAACCCAGCAGGCTTCACTTCTAGACCTGTTCCTTATTACAGTACCCGAGGATTGTATGACTAATGCCCTCAGCCCACTTAGAAACGCAGGCCACCTAGTTGAATCAGTTGACATCTTACTTAAATCTCAATCCCAAGGTGAGGAACCATTGCTCAAAACAAAAAGATACTACAAAAGATCAGACTGGGAAGCTATTAGAGAACACGTCAGAGATGCCCAATGGACCGATACCATATCTCTTTCTGCTGAACAGTGTGCCAATGAGACAACTGGATGGCGTAAACCAGGCATTGAAGCACATGTCATAGCTAAAACACAAATAGGCAAAAATTCGTATATTCTAGAAATCATTTTAAGAGAGAAATAGCGACAGCCAAAAGAAGGAATGCTGAAATAATCAGGGAACGCATAGAATTGCAAAAAGTAGGAATTCGTCATTTCTGGAAAACATATAATAGTGTAGTGAATAACGGGCAATCAGTAATTCCTCTATTATCCAACAACCAGAAGTCTCATGTACGGCAACCGAGAAGGCGGAACTGCTTGCTCGGCGATTCACCTTAGAGCTAACAAACAACCCCCTTCCAAATTTCCATATGCGGACAGAAGCCACAATTGATTATGTAAAAATCATCCCTTCTCGTGTTTGCGATATAATAAAAAAAACTTAGACACCTCCAAGGTGTATTGGCCTGGTCTCATCCCTGCTATACTAATTGCTCAGCTAAGCTAGCCCCCGTACTTTGCAAGCTCTACAATAAATGCCTTGCGTAATCTTGCTTCCCTAATAGCTGAAAGATGGCCTCTATGGTACCAGTGTACAAGAATTCTGGAAAAAGGACTAACCCTCGTAATTATCGCCTCTCCCTCCAAGATCTTTGAGACCTTAATCAAGCAATAGTCCATCACTGCACAAAAGCAAATCTTCTCTCTGACAAACAGTATTGCAGATATTTTAACATTCATCTCTGAACGCATATACATACATCATGTACTGGATACGGCAGCCGAAGCCAGGGCTGTAACCCTTGATATATCCAAGGCCATTGACAAAGTCTGGCATTAAATGGGCTGGTAAACAGCAAAACAAAATAAACCAAATACAATACGCAAAAGTCCAGCTAGAATTCATCACTGACAACTTTCTCTCTCAACTTCCAGCACGTTTCTCCCAACTGCCTCTGCCAATAAATATTTTATCAGAAAACTGACCCCATTCCATTTGCATACATGTGCAGTGGAATATGAGATCTCGTTATATTCCACGAGACTACACCTTATAAATCCATGGTTGCCATCTCTAATTTCTCTCTCTCTCAGATCCCATCCGAAGGTAATTTGTATGACCGCACGACACACACACACACACACACACACACACACACACACACACACACACACACACACACACACACACACACGGGGGGGTTCCTCTTTGATTATTACATTCAACTCTACAGGGATGCTAATGAAAATGAAATCATACAGTATAACTAAACATATACTAAATATAATCAGATCCTTCTTAGACAATAGGATCATCCAGGTTGTCATTGATGGACGTACATCCAAGCAGCATAACATTATGCGGAAGTGCCTCAGGGGTTGATTCTTGGATGACTATTATTCCTGATATTCGTAAATGAACTTTCTGCTAATAGTGTCGAGATAGTTATATTTGCTCATGATACAACGCTCTATAACATGCATGATAGAAGAGCGGATGTACAGAAATCTAAGATAATGGCAATATCGTTAGAAAATGGTCTCCTTACTGTAAGTGAATGGGGCCGCAAATGGATGGAAACGATGCAAGTAAGACTAAGTTGCTCTTCTTGAACATCTACAAGACGCCTTTCCAACCGCCTATATCCATGACAAATTAAACCCAACCAGAGAATTCTTCCTTCGAACTCTTCGGCCTAACATTTTCGGGTAATATGAACTGGAACAAGTACATTGAGGACATTGCGAAAGCTGCTGCAAAGAAGATGATTTTCACTTATCGAGTCAGAATACTACTCACAACTGATCGTATCCTGCATCTTTACAAAGCCACCATGCGCCCATGTATGGAGTATTGTTGCCACATAAGGGCTAGTGCATCTACCACTAGCCTCTTCCTCTTGGATGTCCAAAAAAGTTTTCAATTAAATAGGTCCTACTTTTTCAACTAAGCTCCAACCCCTGTCCCATCGCCGCTTGTTCTACAAATATTTCAATGGAATGCGCTATGATGAACGCGTTGCACTTGCGCCATCTTGGCGTACATATTTGTGGCAAACCCGTTTAACAACAAAATCTCACCCCTTTACTGTTGACGCCCCTAAATCTCAGAAAGCTTTCTATTCTAACAGTTTATTAGCTCAAATAGCAGCACATTGGAATTTCCTTCCTGCTACCTGCTTCCCTGACTATACTGATATGCAGAAGTTAGAATGTAATGTAAACCAACATCTTGTTAGTCTTTCCTAAGCATAGTCCCAAATAGTAGCCCCTTACATTCAAGTGGCGATATACCTTGTTAAGGGTGAACGTGAGTAGAAAAAAGTATAGTTACCTTCTAAGATCCAAATACTTATTTTTTATGCAAAACAGCTCCAATATCTTAAAATTTCGGTACATTTTTAACATGCTGGGAGAGCTGTTTTACATGAAAGATTATCTAAAATAAAGAATTTATTTAAGTTCTTTTTGGAAACCCGGTCTATTTATAAAGTGTAACCCGGATATAAGATACTCCCTCTGCTGTCGCTACATCTCTCTTATATCCAGGTTAAACTTATATCTGGGGTTCTTATATCCTGGTTGCACTATGCATTAGTACATGCTCTAATTTGGGACCATAAGAAATCTCGCTTTTATTTGGGTTTATATAATGATCTCTTATATCCGGGTTACTGCTTGTGTGTGTGTGTGTGTATATATATACACACACACAAACAATAACCCGAATATAAGAGATCACGCGTAATTATCCGGCTACAGAAAAACCACAGCTAACATCAAGTGAACTTAACTTAAAATTCTTCCATTAAACATCATGGCGAAGAATAAGAAGAATATACCTTCCAAGGTAATATATATATATATATATACATACATACATATATATATATATATATATATATATATATATATATATATATATATATATATATACAGATTGAAATAGGAGTGTATATCTCCGAAATATATTTCTCTTTAAAAATAAACATTCGTTTATTTTATAAAGGTTTTAAAAAAATTCGCTTTGTTATTTTGCTTTAAAGTGTTAAATGTAACACTTCTCTTATTTGATTTATATATATATATATATATATATATATATATACATATATATATATATATAGAGAGAGAGAGAGAGAGAAAGAGAAAGAGAGACAGATGGAAAATCAGAGAGGAATAAGAAGGAAAAGCTAAGTTTACTGAATTCATCGTTTCATCCCTATTATATCGACTTCATCAGGATTGCATTTCGAATAAGTAATCAGTAAAATAAAGTCACAAGAATATTTGGAAATCGCAACTGTGTGTGACTTTAAAAAGGATTTCTATTTCTTATTTCGGATTGGAAATGTGTTTTGAGTTGAATAGTTGTAACGTTTATGGGTTTTGGAGAATTTATTTTGAACTATTTTTTCAACCGGCCAATAATTGTTCCAAGTAAAAAAACACAAAGTAATAAAATAAAATTGTGACGTCATTAAGACGACGCAGTTTATTTAAAATGTCATTACTATTTAAATATTTTCATTATTATTACTGAAATTGTGTACGAGAAAGTAGTTTGGAACAGCTAATCATGATTTAATTCAAATTTTGTTCGTTCATTTTATTCACCCAACAATATAAAAACAATTATAATCAGTTTCTGTTTATGTTTTTTTCAGAAATTGCAATTCTCAAAATCTTGGCGGAGATTTTACACATATTACTGATACACAAAAAATATCACAACATCCCACATTCCAGTTGATGCCGAATTTGTTTATTGATTAAATGGATACGTTGTAAAAATCGTTTCGTTTATTAAATCTGTTACAGTTTCTGATGAGTGATTATTTTACTAGTTTTCGACGAGATTTACTTAAAACAAATTTAAATATTTGAGTTTGTGCAAAATTATATATAATGATCGTATTGTAAATCGAAGTCGGAGAATTTATTCAGGGAAAAGTTAATTTTTTAGCCTTTCTATATTCACTAAGACTTTTCTGTAGTATTCGTTTAGTTTGGCCTACCTTGTGTATCGCTTTATTGCAGGTTAATATTTCTTTTAATTTTGAAATTGCTATGCAAAGAACGCAAAGAAGTGAAATTTGGTACATTGGAAGAGCATAACAAGGTGTCTTGTTTCCCTGATTTTTGTGGAATTTGGACAAATATTTTGAAAGTTATGCTAGTTTTTCTATTTTCTGGTAATTTTAATTGCGTATCACTTTATTGCAAGTGTGTAAAATATAAATTTTTGGTAATAAAACAATATTCTAACTTCATATTTTTATTTATATAAAATAAAGAACATATCCAGTAACCAAAAACAAGAATGAATTTCACGTTAATTTGTTTAAGGAAATATTTCTTTATCAACATAACTCCCATACTTCAAAATCATTTTGAATAGCCTCTTGTCAACTGATGATGTCAATCGTCGGATGTGATATGATGTGATGCTGTAGGAAACTTTAAACATCTTCCTCCAAAGCTTATCCTTCGACGAAAATTGAATGCCTCCTTCATAAACTTTCATTTTTATTATAGAGCTGCTCAATTGGGTTTATATCTGGAAAACAAGGTGGTCATGTCATCAAATGTTCTCCACTAATGCCTAATGACTTCAAGTAGGAGGTTGTAGGCTTAACTGAGTGGGATGACCCATTGTCGTGCATAAAAATCAAT
Source organism: Euprymna scolopes (assembly GCF_053919585.1). NCBI lineage: Eukaryota > Metazoa > Mollusca > Cephalopoda > Sepiida > Sepiolidae > Euprymna > Euprymna scolopes. Next base: position 151,485,159 of record NC_136486.1, on the reverse strand, counting down.
TTGCGGTGACCCGCCAATGGAAGGTTATCAAGCCATGGTAACAAATGCTCATTTAAAAATAAAATATAAGATTGGCTTGTCAGTTTGATACCTTCTGGCACTCGAAATGGTCCAATTAGTTCATCGTAGATTATTCCAGCCCAAAACATGACACCGCCACCACCCTGTTGAAAACCAAATCGATGAGGGATAGGGAGTCCAAGAGGACTCCAAACTTTGGCCCACCCATCTGGTCCATCAAGGGTCGCTCTGGCCTCATCGGTGAAAAATAACATTTCCTAAGCTGGTTTTCATGTATTTCTGAGCCCATATCAAACGTTTTTCCTTGTGAGTTTGATTTAAAACAGGCCTTGCTATGGGCCTAATGCTTCTTGCGATTTCGTTTAAGACATTAATCTGTGTCTTTCTGAACAATGAAGGTATTCCAGCCTTGTCAAATATAGCAGGACTGTTGCTGCCTGGCTGCTTGATAAGTTGACGGCGAATTTGTTTAACATTACGAGCAGAAACTGACTTTCTTGTGCTTTTGTCCTTCCTTCGTTTGATGTTTGGATTTTCAAAGAATGAAGACAATATTCTTCAATCTCTTCTAAGCTCCTTGGCTAGATCTACGAGAGACAAACTTTTTGCAAGGCCTGCAACAAGAAATTCCTTTTCACTAGCTGTCAATAGACCCTTTCTAGGCATTTTAGGAGACCTACAATAAAAAAGTAAAATTACGAGAAAATAGAAAAATAAGCATAATTTTTAGAATATCTGTTCAAATTCTACAAAAATAAGAAAAATAAGACACCTTGTTATGCTCTTCCAGTGTACCAAATTAAAGTTCTCTACGTTTTATAGCAATTTCCAAATTAAGAAAATATTGACTTGCAAAAAAGCCATATACAGGGTTTATATCTGACGATAATCACTGCATGTGATAGCATACATACTTACATTTACTGTAGTCGTTTTGCGAAAGTACATTGTTCTCTTTTATATCTGGTTTACAATTAGTGATGTGGCTTCTTTTGTTTGGTATTCCTAGTTTATTTTGAATTTTACAAATTTTGTATGTGTCTTTTTAGAAAGAAGTTTCAAGTGTTTGTGTAATCTTTTTGTTTTTTTTTCATTTGCAAATATTTGAGGGTCTTTTTTCGTAACATTTTATGTAGAGTATGTAGGATATTGTGATATTTTCTATGAGTTAGTAGTGTGTTCGAGATCTTGATCAAGATTTTGAGAACCGCAAATTCTGAAAGAATGGAAAAAGAAATCGATTATCATACCGATTTTTATTTTGCTGTTGTGTAAATAAAAATATACTTGCTCATTTTCCGATACACTTTAAAGGATAGGTTATTATTTGATTTTATTACAAATGTATATAGAATAGGTATTGAGTTGTTTTGTTTCATGCTAATATTTATTTGTTCTAAACTTCTCTCTGTATCTTTTAAAAAAGCTTAGGATGTTTTTGATGTATCTTAATCATTCTATGCTTGGAGATATTCTGAATCTAAATGTGCAAGATTCTAAGAATTCCAATACTTTTCTGTTAGAGAGATATTTTGTACCTACTCACACATATAACATGACAATAACATAATGTTGAGATATTAATTTAATTTTTCATATATCTGAAAATCACCTTGCTCATGTCTGCGATATCATAAAAACCTTAGACACCACCCAGGCTGCTTGTAACTATTACTGCGAGGAACCTAGAAAGACCCTTATGTCAGATACTCCTATAATGAGAGTACTCAGCAGTTGGTGTATAATGAAACACCTTGAAAAATCTACAATTGCTAAATAGACACCGACATCGATCATTAAAGAAGCTGAAAACTAACCAACATTTACCAATGTAAGTTCGGAGGGGCTCTCCAAACTTGTCCAATTACCTTAATTGGGTATGGACAAGTAAGCGTTATAGATCAAAGGGTGAGATGAAGGCGGACTGGATAGCGAAGAATACTAATCCTAACAATAATTTCATGGGGGCCATATCACATCCACAGTATTGTACTATTATAAAAAAGGTTACAGATTTTAATAGGATTAAATTAGTGAATCAAACGTTTATAGACAAATACAATAAAAAAAAGACTGGAATTTCTACCTAAACAATACTGCCTACCTATCTCTTGATATCTCATTACGTTTATTCCGATTAATAATGCATAGACAACACATTCAAACAGATAAATGTATAAATGATATATGGTGTATACTTAATCAAAAATATACAAGGAAGAACTTATTCATTTTACAAGGTGTCCCCGACAGTAGAAAATCTACCGTAGCAAGATCCATAGTAGAACTATTTCAACACTCAGCAACTGTCCAAGGTACAACTAGTTTCCTAATTATGAGTCTTGTAAATGTAGAAATAGGTATGATAGAGGAACCAAATATGACTATGGAAACGTTGCAAACATTTAAAACGATTAGTGAGGGTGTAGACACTGAGGTCAATCTCAAGTATCGACCCGATCAAACAATAAAAAGAACACCAATAATCATTACAAGTAATAACGACTTTGGTACTCATGCACTTATTGATCCGTGCTGAAATAATAACGTTATTATTTAAAAAGCCATTCTTAACATGGGGAGGGTGTTTTGTACCTATTCTGTACTTTAACCTTACAATTGAATAAAAAACATATCATAAAACTTTAATTAAACTTGGAAATAGCGGGGATCAGTAAGTGCATTAGCACCTCGACTTTGAATGATACGCTCAATATACTGAAAAACAAGCATTCAAATTCCAGTATATTAAATGCATGTTTACAAATAAATCTAATTTTCTTGCTGAAGCCAAGAAACCTCTCAATCCAGCCATCATCTGGAATTCTCTATTTGAGGAATACATTCCTTTTCGAGAATACTTCAAGTGGCTCTGATAATGCTCTCTTTTCGTTTTTAGATGTATATGAAAAAGATATCTCGGCTCGAACACCAGAGAGCCAACCTTCTACATCAACTCAACATTCCACACCTCGAAAACGTCCTACCGAACTGCGACGAGACGGACAGTTGTCTGCCAATAAACGTCTCTGCTTCGATTCGTGAAACTATCTCTCATCTAAATGAATAATTATCCAATATAATTATGATATATAGACTTACATATGCCGAGATTCTTATTATTAATATGTTATATCATTTTTCCGAATAAAAGAAAATGATATAGTTGATGGAATATTTTTAGAAAAAAATTTTATTAGGGAGAGAGGCCATAGTAAAGTCCCTTTGCTGGAATATTCCAGCCATAATAAATCCGTTTGCTGGAATATTCCATATTTAGAATCTACGTATGCAGCCATCCACCTGCATGTATTAAAAGTAGTATTTGTACCAGTTGTATTTTGTACCAGCTGTATTTTGCAACGGTTGTATTTTGTGTAAGTTGTATTTTGTACCAGTTGTATTTTGTACCAGGTGTATTTTGTAACAGTTGTATTTTGTAACAGTTGTATTTTGTAACAGTTGTATTTTGTGTAAGTTGTATTTTGTAACAGTTGTATTTTGTAACAGTTGTATTTTGTACCAGTTGTATTTTGTACCAGTTGTATTTTGTAACAGTTGTATTTTGTAACAGTTGTATTTTGTACCAGTTGTATTTTGTACCAGTTGTATTTTGTACCAGTTGAATTTTGTACCAGTTGTATTTTGTACCAGTTGTATTTTGTAACAGTTGTATTTTGTAACCGTTGTATTTTGTACCAGTTGTATTTTGTACTAGTTATATTTTGTAACAGTTGTATTTTGTACCAGTTTTATTTTTACCAGTTGTATTTTGTAACAGTTGTATTTTGTACCAGTTGTATTTTGTACCAGTTGTATTTTGTAACAGTTGTATTTTGTAACATTTGTATTTTGTAACAGTTGTATTTTGTAACATTTGTATTTTGTACTAGTTGTATTTTCTAACAGTTGTCCGGATTCGTCTGTAATGGGAACAATGTTAGTAATTTGACAAGATTTTAAAACATTTGCATCAAATTAGCGGCAACAAAGCTGATAGAATACTTTCTAACAATAAAATTATAGAAATAATTAGTTCGCACATTTAACAGTACCTCCACCATCACCACCATTACTTCTTTCTGTTTTAATCTTTTTCAAAAGATTTTTTCTAACAAAAGAAAAAACAGTATTTTCTCGTCTTCTATTCTTGGCTACTTCAAATGAAAAATGTTCTCAGCGCGTACTGTCTTTTTTCGGTGTGTTTTTGTTGTTTTCAAGTATTGTTTTTTGTTGCTTTGTTTTTATTTTGTTGTCTATTTGCTAACAAACAAAATCGACAGCAAACAAAGCTTTCTTTGTGATTTTTTTTTTAAATTTAGATTAAGTTTATTTTTCATGTTTAAAAAGAAAAACGATAGCATGGATATTTTTTTAACGACTTCAAATATTTTTACTTTTGAATATTCGTGTTTGCATTACAAATACATTGAACGATAATTATGTTTTCATAACAAAACAAAAATGTAAGTAAAAATAACCCCGAAATATTCAGTGTAGCTTAATCGCCATATACATTTTATAACTTACTACATATATATATATATATATATATATATATATATATATATATATATATATATATATATATATATAACTACTTCATTTACTCACATAAATTAATATACGAAAGTATAAATTCATGCGTAAACTTTAAGTATTTATTCAACAGTGCTCAATACGTAGGTAGAGCTAGTTAGTAAGTTATAAAATATATATGGCCATTAAGCTACGCTGAATATTCCGCATTTCATCCACTCTAGGGTTCTTCAGGCTAGAGTGGATGAAACGCGGAATCTTCAGTGTAGCTTAATCGCCATATATATTTTATAACTTACAATATATATATATATATATATATATATATATATATATATATATATATATATATAAAGCTGAATGTGTGTGTGTCTGGTCACGAATAGGTTCCTATATGGTTGACTATTTTAAAAAACTAATTACATATAATGATAGAAGATGTATCGAGACACAGGAATGGCTATGTTTGATCTGGTAGAACAGTGGTTCATTAAAATTGTGGGGTCTGCATTCGTACCTGGTCCACAAAGTATGGAAATAAAAAAATTAAAAATTAAAAAACACGTTTACAAGTGTTTTTGATATAGATGTACATAATAATACTTTGATAAGTATGTTTTAACTTAAATAAGGATTGTATAATAAAATTGTGTGGTTTGCGTTCGCGCCTGGCCTCTATAGAATGGAAATAGGCACAAACTTTAATAAAGACTTTTCATATCTATCTGCTTAAGTATACTTTGATAATTATGTTTCAGTTTGAAAAAATATGGTATAATAAAATTACGGGGTGTTCGTTCGCACCTGACCTCCATAGAATGGAAATATGTCACAAAGTTTAACAAGGGGTTTTAATATAGATCCACAGAATATTGTGATAATTCTTTCAGTGTGAACAGGTATGGTATAATAAATTATGGGGTTTATCTATTTTATTATTACTTTCATCATATTTTGCTTTGGTTTTGATACCCCCAAATTCGAAGCTATCTCTTTACAACCCTTCCTTTTCATATCATACTTTCATAAATCAGAGTCTATTTTCTGTATGCTGTTTTTGAACCCAGTCAACGACGGGTACTTTTGCTAGTATATATATATATATATACGAGGGTCATTTCAATAAATAAGGTGATTTTGTTTCGTATAAGGATTTCTATCACAGATTTAAGTTTACTTTTTTTCACATAGATTTAATTTATTTTGCAGATCCAAGAAAACGTTGAGAGTTTTGGCGATTAACAAAGATGGCCGATAAAGAAGCATACTCCAGTATTAGACAGCGGGCTTCAATAAGAAAGAGACATCGTGCATTATGAAAATGCAACGCCTCACAGAGATAACCCAAAATTAAAGACCATCAAGGAACTGGGCTGGGAACAACTCCCTTACTCCCCTTACAGCCAAGACCTTGCACCTCTGGTCTTTAACCTATTTGGTCCCTTGAAAGTGTTCACGAGAGCCACGAAGTTTGAAAGTGACGATGAAGTCAAAAGTTTTGGCTGAGACATGACTCTAAAGATTTTTACACTGAAGGAATACAGACGTTTGTATATAGATGGGAAAAGTGTGTGGCATTGTTGGACGACGATGTAGAACATAAAAAAAACGTAAGCTTCTATCTGCATTAGAAGGCTTTATACCAAAAAATCCCCCTTATATATATAAATATATATATATATATAAATATATATATATATATATATATATATATATATATATGAGTGTGTTATTTGAGAAAGAAAACCGAAAATTAATAAAATAGTAATGAACATTTCGTCCCTATTTCAGGGGAAATCATCAGGATTTCGTAGGAAAATGTTGAAGAAAACGATTACAGAACACATGCGAGTAAAAATGGGAAAAAATCCTAAAATCCTTCCCATTCTGGGCAGAATCTATAAATGTGCGTGTGGAAAGGTTGGGGTATTCTATGCATATATATATATATATATATATATATATATATATATATATATATATATATATATATATATACATTAAAATGTTATTTATATATATATGCTCATGTACATTTACTGAATCAGTTTTTTTTAATCTTATTTATTTTGTTGAAATTATATGAGAAGGGACGGTTAAGGACATATAGACTGATTATCCAGGATCTGTATTCATATTTTGCCCTCTGATTATTATATTTCTTATAATAGGGGCTAATTCGTAGAAACCTTTTCTTTGCGTGATGGTGCTAGTATTTGAAATAAGTGCTGATTCTTGAAGTCTTCGTTTGGCTCTACCTACAACGAATTTGATGATTTTTGTGTTAAACGAGTGATCAGGTTCAGCACAATGGTAGAAAGGTGCATTTAAGGAGTTCCCATTCTTTATGTCTCTTTATGTTCATTAAGTCTTATTTTTAATTTACGTTATGTTTCACCTATATATGTTTGGTGGCAATCATTACAAGGGATAGAGTATATGCCGGCGTTGGATGTGAGGGTTTGAGGGAGGTGCTTAATCGTTTTTTATGTTTGTTTTATTGTTGAAGAGGTTGTTTGTATCGTATATATACCAAGTCTATTGAGAGTGTCGCGGATTTTGTATTATTAGTGTGGATAAGAATGAAAAGATATCTGTTTAGTATCTGTTTTATTTTTCTGTTTGTTTATATCAGAATATATTTTCATAGCTTTTTTCTTCACGTTAGAAATGAAATAAGACGGATATTCTAATGTTTTTAAAACGTTCTAATATGTTGAATTTCATCATCAAGATATTGGGGGCTACATATTCTAAAGGCATGCAAGAAAAAAAACAATGATCGACAGTTTTTATTCTATCATTGTGGTGCGAGTAGTAGTGAATGTAATCGTTTTTGTGTGTGGTCTTTCTATGTACTTTGAAACTCGGATCGTTTTCTAATCTGATGAGGAGTATATCTAGAAAAGCTAGAGAGTTGTCTTGTTCGGATTCGTGTGTAAATTTTATGGATGGTTCAACTGAATTTAATTTGTTTTTAAGTTGTTCTATTTGTGCGTTTATGGGAAGGAAAATAAGGATATCATCTAAAGTATGTGGAGTTTTTAGGTAATCTAAATTTAAAAGAGCTAGTTTCTAGGAATTCTAAAAATAGGCAAGCTAGTACTCTGCTGAGGGGATTTCCCATAGGGAGTCCGAATTTTTGTCTGTAATAAGAATTATTGATTTGGAAATAGGTTATATCAATGATAATTTTTATCATTTCTATTAACGTGTCCGAGGAAAAAGGTAGATCGATGGTAATTTTGTTGAGGTCTTTGTGGAGTAGAGTAAGGCATTTTTCATAGGGAGATTGGTATATAGGGAAACTATGTCTAGACTGTGCATGGTTTTGTTTCGTATGTTAGTATTGTTTTTATTTTATTTAGAAGGTCGCCAGAGTTTTTAATATGTGATGCTAATGGTGCCCATTGATGGAGTTAGTACGAGCCATTGACCACATTCTATCTTATGAGTGACACTACGGATGTTAGAGACTGACTATGGGTTCCATTGTTTTCTTTATGTGCTTTGGGGAGACTGTATAATACAAGGATAATTGGGTGGTATTTGATATAAGCTATCCATTTTTTATCGTTTTTGATAATATTTTTAGAGATTTATTGAAGGTTTCAATATCTCTATGTATAGATTTTAAGTGTCAGAGCATATGTATCTCCGTCTGATAGTAGTGTGTGCATTTTTTCTAAATATATATTTTTATCTGTGATTACTATCCCACTCCTTTTAGCTGCTTGTGAAATGATAATGTCTTTATTTTTTCTTAGACGTTTTAAGGTGTCAATGTATCTTAGATAGTGCTGATTCTTGAGGTTGGTAGTCGTTAATGATATTATCCCTTGTATGGAGCCCTTTGTGAAATCTGAGTAATCTTGTCTATAATTTGTTAGGGTTGTGTTTGTGGTGATGTTTGAATGTTTGCCGATAGCGAATTTTAGGCCAAAGCTAAGAGCATCCGTTTCAATGTCCGAGAGTGGTTTTGAAGTAAGGTTTAGAATAAGGTCTGGACGTCCCAAAGTTTTTCATTTGCTGTTTTTTGATAAATTGAGAAAGTTTGTTTTCCAGTTTAATGGTATGACGGGTGTTAACTTTTTTGATAGATTTGTTTGTGTTCTTAGTTTAGCTGGGTGTTTTCTTGTAATTTTGTTGATAGTCAGTAATTAATGTTCTGGCTTTTCGAAAGAGATGAGAGCTCCGGTGTTTTAGAAGTATTCCAGATGTTAGAAGGTATTTTTCAATCTGCTCCGGCAAAATATGGCTTTAAAGAATTTAGGTATTCATGCGGTTATGACTTTTTCTTCAGTACATTTTTCGAGAAAAATTATCTCGTTGTTGTGAGAATTTGCTGCGATTAAAATATTTTTATACATTCGGGTGAACCATTTTGACAGAATAAGTAAAAATAAAATAAAAATACAATACAGACACACACACACACACACACACACACACACATATATATATATATACATATATATATATATATATATATGTATATATATATAACACTAAGTTTTATTTTAAAACGTTTATGGAAAAAATTTCAGGTTACTGGATTATGTAGTAGAGTTGACATCTATTCAATGTAGCAGTTTCAATCACCGCCTATGTACGGATTCGGAACTGGAAGCATTCTTTTTCCACCAGCGTCGGTAGGAGCTCGATGAATACTCGGCGGATGGCGGCGATCAGGATGGTTTGGGTGTTGTGAGAGGCCATGTTTGTGATTTTTTTTTTTGACGTATGATTAAAAGAAGTAGTCCTGAGGGTCAAGGTCGGGGAAGGAGAGGGCAAGTAAGAAAAAGGGTACAGAATCGTAGCACTCCTTCTGAAGCTACGTCTGTGTCTCTTTGGACTTGTGGGCCGGTCCCGGGTCCTGCTGACATATACAGGGTCTGCTAGCGACCACGTGATTGTACCAGGGGATTGTCACACTCTTCAGCACATCCAGGTACATTTTCGTGTTGACTTTTAAACCGACTTAAAAAATGTGAGGTGGTATGATGTGGCCTTCACTCAAAAGACCATAATCGTGACCGGAAACTTCGTTGAACCGTGGCATCAAGCGTTGACCCGCCCGGATTTGCATTTTAAGTGTGCTTTCAATTATTCTGTCGTCATAATGTGGATCGGTAGAGAGGATGAGTTGTACGCCAGAGAATCTCCGATCTCGCTCATTAAACATTGTGTCACTTTCAAACATGATAGAAAGCTCCTATCGTTCGTGTGTAATTTGTATACAACGGGCCACCTAGTAGATATTCTGCAACTCAAAAGAAAACCGGTTTACATCAAACGGAAATAGAATAATGATGTCTTTTCTAGGGCGATAATTTCATTATTCCACCCTGTATATAATAAGCGAGTAGCACACAGAGGAACAGAGTAGAAAGTGAATACGAACTATTAATACAAACAAATTTGAGAACGGAGATATCTAAAATATAAGATAGCTATTTCAATTATGTGTTTGTGTAAAGATTAAATTTAAACGAGTTAAATAAAATATGCATACTCTAGTTGTAATAATATTCAATGTTATGGTCACGCTAACGAAACATATTATTTATGAATGTGGATTAAAATATACACCCACTATAAAGAAGAAAAAACTATTGAACTTAAAGAACTACAAGCATATAGAGGGGCGAGTGTAAATTGAATTGAGAAAATAAAGTCATCGAAAATCATGACAAACAAACCTTTTAGAGAAAATAAACTAACTTTTTTGATTGCAACTACATTATTTCATATTAGAAACACGACATCTGTAATGATGCGTATTTGAAGAAGAAATAGATTAATACGAAACGATTCGTTATGGTACAATATATGTTTTTCAATAAAATTTTAAACAAATGTAAAGATTAGAAATAGTAATAACTAATATTAATGGACTTTTGTGTTATTTTGTTTATGCAGACTACTGTGCTCATCTTCAGTGTTATTTCCACAAGGTTTCAGCCGATGTAACCTCCAACCTTCTTCAGGTGTATCTGGTCGAACTCAGGTATCTTCCTGTCGGCAATTTATACAGACTCCAGAACGAAATCTTTTAATTTATCCACAGCGTTAGTTTGCTCTCGTTCCGTCAGTCGATACTAAAAATACAATTGCGAATTACTAAAAGCTTATACTCGATCATAGCAGACAGAATGAGAGCAAACTGTTTCTTGGATTAAATTACGAGGTCCGTTCGAAATTCCGTATAAATTCCCAATTTCAACAGAAAGATTCCTGATTTCGATAAGATACACCTTAAGAAGGTCGGAGATTACATCGGTCGAATCATTATGATATGAGAACAGTAGTTCGAATAATGCAAATAATACAAATTATCTGTCCTCATCACAAAATCATCTGAAAGATAAGGAAACTGTTCAGTGCACGGCAACTTGGTTGTAAGTTTCTATTTTTCTTAAATTGGCTCAAGACTAGCCATGAAGACACTTGATGAAAAGGGTTAAGAAAAACAAAAATGATTATCACAAAAAACAGGTTATATTTATTGTCCGTAAACTTAAAAATACCAAGCTATATGTAGAAGGAAAGCAGTTGGAATGAAAGAGTTCTGCATGCCTGCAGTTCTTGGAGAGAAGAAATAGAGAGATATCATTGTGAAATCATACAATGCGCTATCAAAACAACTAATTGATGGAGACAACTAGACCAACAAGTAAAACGAACTAGAACAAAAGAAGCAGGGAATGTATCAGACAATTCTGAAGAACACATGCCATACTGACATTTATATAAAAAAGCAACACACGTGTCTGTGTGTGTGTGAGAGAGAGAGAGAGAAGAGAGACATGAGAATGGGGGCGAATCAAATTACACAGACGTTTCTGTATCCGATAAACAACCTACAAGTGGAATAGAGATTCACCAGACCCAATATGCCAAAAGTACCCTGCACATGGTCTGATAGTATATTTGTAGATATAGAGAATAGCCTCGGGAATAGCTTACTGAGTTATGCCATTAATTATATTTCAACGTGATTATGCTGTAGATAGTTACGTAAGTACAGCATAATTATAGTGGCTCACCGATTGATTCCCAAGCTGTTCCCCTCCCCCTGCAAGATATTCACAAAAAACACTCCTCAAGCTGCAACCATTGTCAACATTTTCCCTTACTTTCTATCTGCACCTAAAACCAAATAAAAATTAATGAGCAAAATTTCTTAAATGTAACTAGCCGTATGTAGAACATACATAGCGTAGAGCTGCCTCCGAATTTACTAAACCATGGTTGTATTCAAGTCCAACGTAATCAATGTCTTGCTGAGCCACCCCCTTGAATCACCAAATGTTACCCTATTTCCAATATTTCCGATCGTAACGATATTCTCTCACGAGCCACTTAACACCCATTAACCCGTTCACCACGTGACTTTGGACTTTGATATGTGGTAATAAACAAAAACAAATAATGTGCGAAGAATGTCAGTCTTGTGATATATATTAGACTATATATGGCTCATACTACATATATATATATATATATATATATATATATATATATATATATATATATACATTGGCGCCGAAAACCGTCCGCACGTGTTATTTTTTTTCAAAAACTGCAAATTTAAGCTAAATTGAATGTAACTGTTTAAACCACTTTTGATTTGCCTTTTATTCCTCTATGAGTATACTTGTTTATATTTGATTTTAAATTGAAGTATTCTAGTGTTCACGTTAATTTAAAAAATTAACTTCAAATTGAAAAGCCAAAAAGAAACTTCGCACAATGGAAAATTGTTATTTAAATGTAACTTTAAAATATTAATGTGGCACAAATACAACAGGAACACAATGAACTAGTTGCAACACAGCCTCGCAAATTAAATAACTTTAACCTCTAAATTCTGTCCATTCTGATTGGCGACGCTCTGATAATTCCCATGTTCTGAAATTTAGTTATTTACTTTATACACGAACGCTACCAATATTAAAATATGGCGTCACTTAGAGATATGTTTTTGTGCTCGAATTCAAGTTTATTTAATAGATAGGTAGGTTAGAATAATAAGAAGAAATAGAAAAAATCATTAACTGAACAGAAAATAATTTACTTGCTTCTTTTAACAAGGTTTTAAATAGGATACCCACTAGAAAATTCTCATTCATTTTTTCCTAAAAACGGAAAAAATAACAAGGCCGACTTCTTCTTCTTCTTTGACAACGACGAACACGCATTCGGCTAAAGATAAATAAATATGACTTTTTACCATGAGACAAACTGCGTGTACATGGGTGATGTTTGGAGATATGTGTTGAGCAAAAAAAAAGTGGTAGTAGGCAGACAAGCTCGAACTCGTACCGCGAAGGAGGAAAAGAACGTGGAAAAAAACGTGACGTGTTAGCTGTTACGTCCATCGCCACAGAGATGTAACGTATGTTTAAATTAGGGCTAGACTTTGAAAACAGGGGATGACTTTACAAAATATCGACGAAAAAAAGCGACCCCTTCGTGTAGAAAAGTATTCCGTTGAGGGTGAAGGAATTAATGTTTTGGGCCAATTTTTCGATATTTGTAGTCCGAAGGCCCAAGCTTCAAAATGATACCTATCTTTTGAAAATTTATCGCCTGTGTCGAAAGTTTAGGCAGACATACAAACAAACATACATACATACATACATACATACATTTAAACAGACAGGTGAGATTTATATAATAGAAGATAACATAACAGAAAAGTTTTTAATATATACAATTTCTCCTTTTTTTCTTTTTCTTTTCCTTTTTCTTTATCTTTTTCTTTTTCTTTTTCCTTTTCTTTTCTTCTTTTTCGTTTGTTTTGTTTAGCGTCCAAAATATTTAACTTTTTTAAAATTCTATCATTTGAATTTTAAGGTTGTTTAAAAAATCGATATTTGGACGAAATCGTGTAATGTATTTCTATGTTTCCAATTCCAGTTATAAAACAGATTAGTATCGGCTGAAAAGAGCTTGATATAGGTCCCCTATTATCAGGTTTTAAACTGGCGATACCATTGACTTATCTCAACTAAACTTCCTTAATATGTGTGTGTGTGTATATGTGTCTATAATATAAAGCTGAACGTCTGTGTGTGTGTCTGGTCACGAATAGGCTCCTATATGGTTGACTATTATGGAAAACTGATCACATATAATGATACATGTATATAGACACAGGAATTGGTATGTTTCATTTGGCATAATGGTGATTTATTAACATTGTGGGGTCTGTGTACGCGTCTGGTTCACAAAGTATGGAAATAAAAAGTGTAAAAATTAAAAAAAAACGTTTACAAGTGTTTTTGATATAGATGTACATAATACTTTGATAAGTATGTTTTAACTTAAATAGGAATGGTATAATAAAATTGTGGGATCTGCGTTCGCGCCTGGCCTCCATAGAATGGAAATATGCACGAACTTTAATAAAGACTTTTCATATCTGTCTGCGTAGGTATACTTTGATAATTCTATTTCAGTTTGAAGAAATATGTTATAATAAAATTATGGGGTGTTCGTTCGCGCCTGACCTCCATAGAATGGAAATATGTCACAAAGTTTAACAAGTTTTCTTTAATATAGATCCACAGAATATTGTGATAAGTGTTTCAGTGTGAACAGGTATGGTATAATAAATTATGGGGTTTATCTATTTTATTTCTACTTTGATCATATTTTGCTTTGGTTTTGATACTCCCAAATTCGAAGCTATCTCTTTACAACCCTTCCTTTACATAACCTATTATACTTTCATAAATCAGAGTCCATTTTTGTAGGCTGTTTTTGATCCCAGTCAACGACGGGTACTTTTGCTAGCATATATATATATATATATATATATATATATATATATATATATATATATATAGAGAGAGAGAGAGAGAGAGAGAGAGAGAGAGAGAGAGAGAGAGCTGAAAATATATGGTAATTAAGCTATACAAAAGTATCAACATTTCATCCTCGTAGGGAATTGTAAGGATATAAATACCCCCGACAAATCCGACAAGCAACTAAATCCCACCCCTTCACAGAAGAGATCCCTAGATGTAAGAGAGCTTTTTTAACTCCATTGGTTTGTTCCCCAGAACAGCTAGACTTTGGAATTCCCTTCCGGGTCCCTGCTTCCTCAACTGTACTGACACACAGAAGTTCAACTGTAACGTGACCCGACATCTTGCTGCTCAACTCCCTACGTAGTACCCTTTTAGCTTATGTCCCTGATAGCAACCCTTACATCAAAGTGGCAATGTGCCATGTTTGGGGTGAAAATGTAATAAAAATAAATAAATAAGCATTCTAGCCTGACGATTCTTTAGGGAATGAAACAGAAAATTCTCTGTAAATGCATTGCCCCTCTCGCCAAACTTTCACAAGAAACATTCGTCCATCTGAAACCACTATCAATAATTCCCCGCACTCTTTATCTATGCCTAAACCTAAACGCAAATCCCATGAACAAAGCTTCTTTCTTAGAACTGCACGCATGTGAAACTGTTTCATGTTTTCTTGCTTTTCAGCTGACTAAAATATGGTTGTCGTCAATCCAACAAGTTCTTGATACGCTGTTCCACAAATTTACCGAATTGACATTACTAACGATTACTATATTGTCCAATTGACTACTATACACTCTTTAACCCTTATTCGCGTGTGGTCTCTGAACCTTGGTACGGGGTTATGCATATGTAAAAAATAAACTATATATATATATATATGTACATATATATATATATATATATATATATGTACATATATATATATATAGTTTATATATATAGTGTATATATGTTTTCTCCGTTCTGTATCAAGAGATATTCGATACCCCCTATAAGACTAGCAAGGAGATGTAGTAGACGACTGAAAACAATGACGAGATCAGCAGAGAGAACACACAGCACCTGGAATTCCAAAATGGTCACCTATTTTAGTACTAACTAGACTCAACGCGCCCTTACTTCGGTGATTGAACGAGTGTACCAACGTGAATTTAACTATATCATAGTATATATATATATATATATATATATATATATATATATATATATATATATATATATATATATATATAATTTGACCCGTTGACAACCATAAGAATAATTTACAATGGCGATTTCCCCACCGCCTTCGTTCTTTTTTTTATTTATTCTCATTTTTTAATACATTTTTCTTAAAAATAGTCATACATTTTCTTCTACACTACCACGTAAATAAATTACCTTGAAAATATGATTTTTTTAATTGACGATGATAAAACGTATTGTTTTACTGTGTATGTTTTCAGCGTCCCAATTATTTTTTCGCGTTTAAATCTCTCAAAAAACAATTGTTTATACTTTCTGCATTTTTTCACATCGTTCATTTCTGTATTATGTTTAAGTTATTTTAATGCAATTTTCTTACAAATAAACCTATTTTAACCCCGTTGACAAACATAAGAGCATTTTACAACGGCGATTTACCCACCGCCGTCCTTTTTTAATTTATTCTCCATTTTTTAATCCACCTTTCTTAAAAACATTCATACATTTTCTTCTACACTACCAACATAAATAAAACCCCGAAAATATTTTTTTTTAATTTGCGTTATAAATAAATAATCAACTCGACAATAAAACGTATTGTTTTACTCTGTACGTTTGCAGCGTCCCAATTGTTTTGTTTTTCATGTTTAAATTATACAAATAAACAATTGTTAATGCGTTCTGCCTTTTTTACATCGTTCATTTTCGCATTGTCTTAATTAGTTTTATTGATCTTGTTGTTAATATATAAATTAAATATTTGACAAAAAAAAAAGATTTATGAAAATTTGAATTCAACTTTAGGTATCAGGGTATCTGTTCAGTGCACATTTACCAATAGGTATGGCAAACCACTTATAATTCAATGGCTGTAAGTTATTTTTACAAAAGTAAACAATTATAAACTGAACGACTTATAGAAATCGATCTATATCCTTTTTTCATTTTAATATACTTTCATAGAAATGTTTTTGTTATGTCACAAAAATCTATTTTCGTTAGATCATTAAGTGTCACGCTCATACATTAATTCTTTAGCTAATATAACATACTGACCCATCGGGCCACGGGTAGTCTAGTCTAGTATATATATATATATATATATATATATATATATATATATATATATATATATATATATATATATATATATATATGAATTCTGTATAAGAAAAAGAGGGTGTGGAAGATTTTATTAAAATATAGAGTATATTTATTTCAAACAAATAAATACGACCTTCATATTTTGTAGCGCATGCGAGTTTCTTCTCCCCGCCTGTTGCTGTCACGTTCGTCACACGTCTCTCCCATTCTATTTATTTTCTTGTGATCAGGCGTTGTGGTACACTGGACAATTTGGGCTATAAGCTATCCCTGCCGCCTCGACCTCCCGCTAACAGACCTTGTAAGACAATGACTTACTACAGACAGACATCTATCTGCATCTTAAAGTCCTGCTTTCAAAGAATCGAAATGGTTTTGTGGATGTGCGTCTACAAGCCTGGCAGTCACTCACAATCGTGTCTATAATATCAGGCAGATATCACATTACTAGATTAATGATTCGGCGGACGTTTGGTGTAAGAACTTGTCGGTTTGTGCATGAACGATGGAATAAGAGGATAAAATTGCCTGCTCTTCTTAGTCCGAGGAAAGTCTACAATCTAGGGCGCTACATTTTCCAATTCTCTTTTTATCCATGATATTGCCACTTCTGCTATCGTCTCCGATAGGTACATCGAGGAGTGAAAAATAAATATCGATCTGACGGATTGATTACTTTTTCGTTCCTATCTCTGTAAAGATATCAGGTGTCTTAGGTGCCATTATTGACCATGCCAGCTGCTGGGGTCAGAAGTGATGATGAAGAACGATGGAGAGAAGAAAGATTGGAGAGATATAAAGAGAGAATGTAAGAATACACAAATATCCCTTTCCTTCTCTCTCACTCTCACTCTATCTATCTATCTATCTATCTATCTGTCTGTCTATCTATCTATCTGTGTCGCGATACTCCTGAAAAACTGCTTCTCCATTTTTTCACCAGACGCGTATTTGAAAAACATGTAATATTGAAAAAATCAAGAAATTGCTATTAAATATGAGTATTCGTTATACGGATATTATATTCTAATAGCCGATACTGTCAGAGATAATCCAACCTCATTTATAATGTATAATATTCCATTATCACAATTAGCACCTAATTAATGGCTATGAGCAACGTGCAACACAGCACTAATCAGCGCAATATCAATTAATAAGTAATACTAAGTGTAAAAGTTAGATATGTAAGTAATCAAGCATAAATATGTTAAAAATAGAAAATCGTGAACAACCTACGAAAAAGCGAGGTAAATGTAGACACCGACTCAATATTATTTTGCATTGCTGATGACAATAATAAGTAACATTTGTAAATACGAAATACAAAAGAAACAAAGTGTATTATAATTTCTTCTATTTAAAAGCGTTGTATGAATTTGAATAAATCTGTAGTTTAGAAATAAGAAATTATGTATTTATAAAATAAACATTTAGTGGATAATTTATTATTAAATTTCTCGATAATATAACATATTCTTAGGGGATGTGTTGTTTTCTTCATCCTATTATGTGGCAAAAATTAAAAGAAAAGATGTGTGTTGTTTTAGCGGTGATACTTTAAATTTACAAGTCTCGAGGGGATCGCGTGACAGCGTTAATTGGCTAAAAGGATTTATTTTCCTCTTTGGGGGCGTTGTTTACATTGAAGTAATCAGAAGTCTCTGGTTAAATAAGTTCCTATCTACTTGCCTTCTTACAAGAGTAAAGATTTTTTTTCTTTTACATAGGCATAAACATTATCAAGGCCCAGAGGCCACTCGAGGATAAGGGTTAAGAGTTTACAGAAGTAAATTGGACAATATAGTAACCGTTATAGTGGAAATTCGGTAAATTTGTTAACTCAAGTGGAACGGCGCATCAAGAACTTATTTACGTTGGACTTGAAGACAACCATATTGTAGTCAGCTGGAAAGCAGGAAAACGGAAGACAATTCTACAGGCGTGCAGTTCTAAGAAAGAATCTTTGTTCATGGAATCTACATTTAGGTTTAGGCACAGATAAAGAGTGGAGGGACTTAATTATAGTTTTTCAGCTATACGAGTGTTTCTTATGAAAGTTTGGCGAGAGGGGCACAGATTGAAGCTCAGTCGAATACTTTCCATGAAAATAACAATAAAGCAGAGACAAACTCGCAACATCTCTTCTGTGAGATAGAGGTTGCAGGGAAGAGAAAAGGACATCTCCTACGAAGCTACGAAGTCTATTTTGAACTCTATCAAGGCAGGAGAAGTCTTTTCTAGCAGCTGCCCAGATGTGGCAACAGTTCTCCATCCTTGGACGTACCTGGCTCTTATATAGATAGAGAATTGCATCAGCAGTGAGATATCTACGTGATAGATAGAAGGATCCCACCATTTTCCAAGCGGCTTTGGCAACCGATTTGGTGTCAGTGTTTCATTTAAGATCAGGAGTAAAGGTCAAGCCTAGAAGCTTGTCAAAACTTGAGGCCTCCTGAAGACGAGAGTCATCCATTTCAATTGATGCCAGATGTGGATCAGAACGTTGATGATGCAAAGATAGAAGCTTGGTTTTAGATGCATTAAATGTAACCAGCCACTCCTTTCTCGATTGTACCACGTGCTCAAGATCAGAGGAGAGAGAATCGGAAAGAACTTGGTCGTTTACGGTCTTAAATGTGCTATCATAGATGGTCGTGTCATCAGCATAAATGTCTACGAATGATGTAAGGATGTGATTTAGAAGATCATTAATGTAGATCAGGAAGAGAGTTGGGCCCAGGATTTACCCCTGAGGGGACTCCAGTATTAATACCGTGAGCTTCTGATTTGTGTTCATCAACTACTACTCTAATGAACCTATCAGAAAGAAATGATTTAATAATTGAGAAGACATTTCCAGTTATACCGTAGCTGGAGATCTTGTGAAATAAATCTTTATGCCATACCCTATCAAAGGTCTTAGATATGTCAAGAGCAATTGCCCGAGAAAGGTTGCCCCTGTCGAGAGATTCGCTTATCCTATGAGATATAACTAAGCACATCTGCTGTAGATCTAGCAGAACGGAAACCATATTGTGTGTCACTAAGAAGGTTATTTTTACCGAGGTGGTTGATTACTTCTCTATTTAACACAGATTCCAGCAACTTACTCATGACGCACAGGAGACTTATTGGCCTGTACTGAGAGGGGGATGAGCGATCACCTGAATTCTTAAATACCGGGCATATTGATGAGATTTTCCAGGGTGATGGGAAGCAATTCTTATTAAGACAACGTTTAAACAGAAAGGTTGCCTCGGAATATTTTATGTTGGGAATATTCAGCACCCCAAAATGTGCACTCAAGATAAGACAATTTTTTGTAATCGCTTCAGTCGGAAATTGATCTCTTTTTCATCTGTCCAAAGACATGCAGATATTATATATCTATTTGCAAAAATATTAATAATTAATATCTACCAAAAATTACGAACACGTCATTCAAAACTGTAGGAGAAATGCGTGTCGTTGGTCATCCTTGATTAGAAATCATAAAAATGCCTATCGTACTCTTAACTAAAATTATCTCCACAATACCACATTTACATTAGGGATTGTATTGCTTAAGATATCTTCAAATTGATTTGAAAATTTAAAATCTTTATACATATACATATATATACACAAAGATTTTATTGGAAGGAAATAAAGATTGGCTTAAGAACAAAAAAAAATTAAGTAAAACCCTCCAAAACTTTTTTAAATAACAGACACTCGCCGTTTTTTTTTTTGTTTTTGTTTTTTTGCGGTTTGTTAAGATATTACACTTTAATCCCATTGCGAAGACCTATAAGTAAAAACGTTAAGTACCTTGTCAACTGTACTCTGCGAGCATTTAATATTAAAAATCAAACAGTTTTGCTAACTGATGACGTGCATAATTTGTCTAAAGCTTTCCTAAACACTAGCCATGTCGAATAACACTTTACCAGCAGAAATAATAAGTGTATTTTACTTTAGAAATCGCTCAAGACAAAGCTACTTGATGTAAAGAGCTGAAATACTAATTCGACGTTAAAAACTAGCCAACGACGAACGTTATATGGATAGATTTTAACCTCGAGTATAGTAATTCTCCTCCTTATTGTAACTCATATTGTTATGTCTACAGATGGTTCGAATAACATGCAATCTGTTTGTGCGTCTCCTGAACACTCATCCAGCAGAAAAAAATCGAATGTTTTTAGAGTGTGTCGAAATCGCTCAAGACAAGGTATGAAGCTAAAAGTAAAAGGGAGCTAAAAGTACTACTTCAAGCTAACAAAAACTAGCCAACCTTAGGAGTTAGTTGGATATATTTCGATTCATAAAAGCAGCAGCAATTTTTTTCCCATTTGTCAGAAATATTGCTCATGGAATGTGAGAACTAAGAAGGAACATAAGGAAATCAAGAGTTTCGAAACTGACGAAAACAATCACAATGACTACTTTCTGCTTTCTATAACTTAGCATGTAGCTGTTACAAGTTTAATATACATTTTTACGATATCAATAAAATTAGTTTCATTAAAAGAAACCCCTAACTTTAAGCTTCCATTATTGTGGACAAAGTTACTGCAGGGGACACGCGGCCTTCTCCCGGTAGACCGCAAGCAATCAATCGATTTGATTGAAAAATGGGCAATTTCACCAATTTCGATAATAATAAAATTATTGGAATTATGGAACATTCTTTAATCATAATTGAATCCCGGACAACGCCAAGTTTCCTTGTTAGTAGCATATAAATGAATACAAAAATATTTATCTGCTTGAATATCATACAAGATTAGTAACGTTTCATATATAAATGAATCTTTTTAGAAAGTATGGGAAGAGCATCATATGTCTAAAGTTTATCATTGTTGACAATAAATGCGGATATTTTGTTCATTGTTTTTATTTACGTACGATTACTGTTGCCAAACGTATCGACACATAATATAATATAGTGTATCCTGTTCTTTAGTCGCTCGCGAAAAATTGTGTGAACAATTTCCACATTGACATCAACTTGTTTTTTTTTTTGTTTTTTTTTTTATATTTTCACCCCAAACAAGGCACATTGCCACTTTGGTGTAGGGGGCTACTATCAGGGGAAACATCTACTGGGGCACTATGTAGGGATTAGGGCAGCGAGATGTTGGTTCACGTTGCACTTGAACTTATGCATGTCAGTACAGTTGGGGAAGCAGTGACCTGGAATGGAATTCCAAAGTCTAGCAGTTCTGGGGAAGAAACTACTGGAGTAGAACGATCTTTTACATCTAGGGATCTCTACAGTGTGGGGGTGGGATTTTGCAGCTTGTCGGGTCTGTCGAGGGTGTTCACGTCGTGGGGGCACAAGTGCTTGCAGTTCTTCAGAGCATTCACCATTATAATACTTGTAGAACAGGCAGAGGGATGCAACGTTTCGACGATGGGACAGAGACTGAAGTTTTGATGCCAGTTTAGGGCCTATCAGATTTGCGACTCTCTTTTGAACCCTGTCAAGGAGAGAGAGACTAGTAGCCGATGCACCGGCCCAAATATGACAGCAATACTCCATACATGGGCGAATAGTGGCCTTATAGAGGTACAGGATACTTTCGGGTGTTAGAAGTTTTCTAGCACGGTAGAGAGAGCCCACCTTCCTCGCAGCGGCCCTGGCAATGCCCTCGATGTAATTGTTCCAGCTCATGTTTCCTGTGAACGTTAGGCCAAGGAGCTTGAAAGACGTACTCTCAGCTAAAGAGTTGTTGGCCATTGCTATAGGTGGTAGAGAAGGTTTCCTGTAATTATTGAATGAAACCAGTTTTGTCTTGGTGGCATTGAACGTTACCATCCATGTTTGTCCCCATTCCACTACTGATTTGAGGTCATCCTCCAGTGTTTCTGCCATTACTTTAGATATATGTTCATTTGTTTTCCTGTCGTGCCTGCTATAGAGTGTGGTGTCATCAGCATATATACCCATCTCAGAGGCAATTTTATCGGGGAGGTCATTTATGAATATCGGGAACAGCAGAGGACCAAGGATAGATCCCTGGGGCACTCCGGCATTTATATTATATTGTTTAGACGTACGACCGTCGAGGACAACCTGGATTTTTCTCTTATCTAAGAAGGATTTAATTATGTTAAGTATTCTACCAGTGATACCGTAAGATCTAATCTTCCTGAGGAGACCCTCATGCCATACCCTGTCAAAAGCCTTAGATATATCTAGAGCTACCGCTCTGCCCTCTCCCGCTTTGTCCAGTGAATGGTATATGCGTTCAGAGATTACAGTGAGGATGTCTGCCGTGGAACGGGCTTGTCTAAATCCATATTGATGGTCGGTCAGAAGTTTAGCATCTGTAAGGTGCTGGACTAGAGCATGGTTAATTAAGGTCTCAAATATTTTGGCAAAAAGTGGGAGGAGGCTAATAGGGCGATAATTTAATGGGTCAGTTCTTTCGCCAGAATTCTTGAATACTGGTACCACAGAAGCAGTTTTCCAGCAGCTCGGAAAGCAAGATTAATTAAGGCATTTGTTGTAGAGTTTGGAGAGAACTGGAGCTACTTCGGCTGAGCACTTTTTTAATAGCACTGCTGGGATGAGGTCGGGTCCACATGCTTTGGAAGTGTCAAGGTTTTTTATGATAGCATGCACCTGAGCAGGGGTGATTTCCAGATCGTCTAGCTTGGCGTCTGTCCGCATAGGAAAGTCAGGTAGGGGGTGGTTTAAAGGGTCCAGTGTAGAGTTGGAGGCAAACCGACTGGCAAGCATGTTAGCCTTCTCGGTTGCTGAGCAAAGAACCTCGTGATTGTTGGTTAGTGGGGGAATCGTTGATTGCCCATTATTTACTACACTGTTGTAGATTTTCCAGAAGTCACGAGTTCCTAATTTTTGTGCTTCGATGCGTTTTTTAGTGGTTTCCGTAAATTCCCTCTAAGCTGTCGCTATTTCTTTCTTAACGTTACTTCTAGCTTCTATGTACTTTTGTCTGTTTGTGCACTTATTGTCTCTATAAACATACGACGGTCCTTATCAATGAAAATTTTTATTTGGCTAATCAACTTTGATGTTCTGACTTCCTTACTTCTCCTACACCTTTCATCATCTCTCACAGACTCCCTGTCTTCCTTGAATCTCTTACTCTACTACAAAAGCTGATTTTCGATTCATGAAAGATGGTTCAAAAGAAGTGTGAAACATCCCATACGTTTCCGAATCAATTTTCCCCAATTTTAAAACAGAATTTTATTGCATATTGTTCTTTTAAAGTGTCCTCATGTCCATATTGCATTTTTGAAATTCAACAACTTTGAAAAATCGGGCTTTAGTGGAGTGTATTTCAATTCCTGCTGAAATGATAAAAAGTTAGCTGCCATCTCATAAGATGTATAGCAATAACATACTGAATTTTCAAGTGTATACAAAAAGTTTACATGCCTGTACAAAAAAACTTATTTAGGGCACCTCGTACCTCATATTTCCTGTCAATTTTGTTTCCTCGGTGGAATTAGGCGTCTCTGGTTAAAGAAGTTATGATTTACTTTCCATTCTTACACAGGTAAAGGTAAACATAAGGTCGAGTTTTATGTGTGAAATATTCAGCACCTCAAAATGGACACAATGATTGAAATTTTAACTTGGTGAAATATAAATTAGTAGAACTGATTTATCCTCATGATCAATTTGGAGTTATACCGTTTTTGTTTTAATTTAACTAATGAACCCTACTTTTCAAGTTCATAACCCACTTGATGGTAAGGGCTAATAAGATAGAGGGCATGTCAGTTGGGCAATGAAGAAGATCATGGAGGATTCCAACTGACTACAATATGGTTGTCTTCAAGTCCAACGTGAATAAATTCTTGATGAGCCATGCCTTAAGTAATCCAATTTACTAAACTACTATTAACGATGATTACATGTTCTCCTTGACAACTGTATACGCATTAACTCTTATCCTCGAGTGGCCTCCGGGCCTTGACAAGTTGTGACTTCTTTGTAAAAAAAATTAAATAAATCAAATGAAAAAAAATTGATAACACATGAGGACGGTTTCTGACAAGTATTCGCAGACGCTGAATTTGAAAAATATTTTAAAGTTCGTGGTAATGTGTTTCACATATATGAACTTTGAAGGAAAGAAACTCTGTTCATGGACATTTTGCTAATGTTAGGCACAGTGAAGGATACGTGATAATTTTCTACAGAAATTGTGTGAAGGAGAGCATGAAGCTGCAATCCTGTGCCATACTGGAAGTGGATATGTATGCGTATAGACGCATACAGATATGTAAAAGATTGCAACGTTATGTAAAAGATTGTGGACTAGCGAGAGGTTGAGTTAGATTAATGTGCTTTCTAGTCATCTCCATATTTTTGTATCCGTGTGTGTCATAAATCCTAATAGTTGACTATGATAGAAGAATACAAATCACTGAGAGGTGATACTTGCAAAGGAACATTATCATCTCATACAATGCACATCATATCTATACGACATAATCACGTTGACACACCGGTTCCCATCAGATCACCGAAGTTAAGCAACGTTGAGCCTGGTCATTACTAAAATGGGTGACCAATTTGGAAAGTCCAGGTGCTGTATGTAGGAGGACGTCGACACCTCCTTGCAAAAAGCTGCAAAAACCTAACGTCGTCATCTCCCCTAACGGGGATATACATGCGACTGGGGACGCTTGTGAATTTCATACTCCCATGAAACTTCCTCCTTCGGAGAAAGCCGGTTAAACCCTGAATAGGGTTGGTGCTGATTGCACACACACACACACTCACACACAATGATCACATTACTTATAAGAAAGTGAGGGAGAGATTGATACAAGCAGTCGGGCTATATGAAGATCAACTGCCCACTGTTAAAACAAAGATAAATGAAGCGGTAAGGCCATGTCATGTGTTTATTAGATTTCGAAAAGACAATCCTGCAAGGAACTGCAGAAGGAGATGGGTATGGCTGGTGTTGAATAACATGCTCAGGAAGGCAGAAGGTCGAGCAGGTCTCAAAAAGCTGGTTGCCAAATGTGTTTTGGTGCCAAAACGGTCGTCCAGACCACTAGGCAGATAATGAGATAGTTATGAGAACGACACCGATACATAAATTATTTTGTGACAGAAATTAATCACTTCTGCAACATGCATGTAAAAAAGGTATTAACCTAACGACTGCGACCCCCAATAAAAAATAACGAATATACTAAACCTTCCAAACCATCGATCATCACTGTTGATCAAATCTTTCCTACAAGTTATACATTTAGAAGAAACCTAAATTGGAATAAATGCATAAAAGATATTGCCAAATCTTCTGCAAATAAGGCAGGCTCATTCTATATCTACAACCATTGTTCGCCAATACATGAAGCATTGTTTACAATCTGCAAAATAAGTGATAGTCCGAGTGAGCTTAGTCAGGGGAAAATGCAGGACAGTGTAAGATTTCTCAACTAAATTCGCCGATGAGATTTTTTGTATTGTGTGACGGTGAGCATTATCATGATGGAAGATAACTTCATTTATTTTGTATAAACAAGGTTATTTCCGGATGAACATGGGTGAGAATATTGCAGAAAAATAAGAATGATGCTTGAGAAAAAATATTAATTAATCATGGTGATATGTTTACGCAATATCAATATGCATAAATTAAACAGCTGATTTACTTATGCATATTAAAATGTTGTTGCCAGGTGTAAAAAAAAAAGCTATGTTTCAGAATAAGCAATCAAGATCACAATATCCTTTATTTTGATGCTTGCCTGTGATATAACGTTGCCGTTACCTTTTACTTTGATAATTCATAAAAAATAAAACTGGAATTAAATTTCAATAATCCAGGTCAGCTTTAACAAAGCATCTATTACCTTTACTTTCGGCATCATTTAAAAAAGTATCTCGCTGTCACATGTCCATCTAGCCTGGTGCGTTTCTCTTTCTTCAAACTACATACCGACTACAGCCGGCCCATTCTCGTCCTCAGTCTACACGTCCATTTTCTCCGACGTAAACTTTTCCCCCGGGCACGTGCTGTCCTTTTTCTCTTTTTTTCCTTATTCTTCTCACACGCACTTCCTAATTTGCATATGCTTTTTTTTCAGCTGCTGCTGCTAATCTTTTCGCAGCCAGCCACCCTTTGCTGCATCTGATACTTTCCTCACGCGTTCATATGCACTATGTTACAGTTAGAATCCGCATAATTTCATTGATTCACTATCTTCTTTTAGATCACCGAAGTTAAGCAACATTGAACCTGGTCAGTACTAAATGGGTGACCATTTTGGAATATGTGATGCTGTATGTGCTCGACGCTTATCTCGGTATTATTTCCATTCGTCCTAGACTTCTCCTTGTCACTGAAATCAAGAAGCGTAAACACCGGAGAGGTGCTGTTGAGGATTACGCAACCCTTTCTTAACAATTACACACTGAGCTGCCCTTACATAGAGTACCTATTATGTCTCAATACTGATTAAAGGTCATGACGGTTATAATCCAAATAGAATTATTTGATTTAATAAAATGAAATGTTTTTGGGAACTTTAGCATTTAAAGGGTCGATGATTTCTCTCTCTCTCTCTCTCTC
Organism: Euprymna scolopes; assembly: GCF_053919585.1. Lineage (NCBI taxonomy): Eukaryota > Metazoa > Mollusca > Cephalopoda > Sepiida > Sepiolidae > Euprymna > Euprymna scolopes. Next base: position 151,457,924 of record NC_136486.1, on the reverse strand, counting down.
ACACGCACACACACACACACACACACACACACAAAATCCAACCAATGTATATGCAAAGTATTGGAATTTGTGATTTGTTTTGTTCTTCCAATGTTACTTTATTTTTATACCTGTGAATACGGGTGTACTCCGCTCTCATCTGCCAATGTGTAAAAGACAATAACACAGCCATAAGAAGAGAAGGCAAAGAAAAATCTACAACACACAACTCTTGTGTTATTAGATTCCCGGAAAATACCGGTTAGTCTTGCTGATAGTTAGACATGATGAATATCGTTATTTAGATTGAAAAATGTTATTGATGTGAAAAGTTATGTTTGAGAAGAATAAAAACATTTGCATTAAATAGTTTTCATGAATGTAACTTGCTGGATGAAATGTCATTCTGGTCGTGATGTTTTCACAACGAATCTTAGAACATAAACAAAGATACGAGACAAAAACCCAGCAAGGATCTTTCGGCTACGTGTAGTGATGAAGTAATGAATTTTAGATTTACACCTAAGAATTTAGTTACGTCTGTCACTGGGAGTTGGTGAGTAGAGATAGACGATGGCAGTCACGAGAGCACTGGACTGGGTAAATGAACATATGTAGTTGTGGAGAAGGGACTGGCTTGTCACCCTGGGACCAACAACTCGCAACCACAATAAATTTAAATATGAAACAACGTGGTTGCTTTAGTTTCTCGTGAGAGATATTGCTACATTTCAAGAGCACGTCGGAACAGACGAAAATTGTGATTCACAGTAAGACGTTTCTTTGTTCAGAACAAAAAGGATGTTTATTTGTCCTTCTGTTTATAAACTGTTTAGTATGTCGACACGTACAGATACCCATTATACATACACATCAACAAGAGAAACATTTATACAGCAGATAATATACTGGAAGGCGTCACACACATTCAATAGACACAAAATACATAAACACAAATAGACGACACGTTAACAAGATAAAGAGACTCATTATGAATAATTCACATGTAAACACTCGTTATGTAGCGCAGTATACAACACAACATTGGAGTCGCCGAGTTGTTGAGCGGAGAAAACGTGATCTCACATTTATACACGGGCAAAATTTTTGGCATAGTCCTGATATATTCCGATGACCACATGTGGTTCAAGTTTCCACATCTCTACTCAATTAATATAACTTTCTTGGGAATAATAAATATTTGAAAGTGTAAAATGAAATTAAATAAAATGTAATAATATAAATAAAGTTCACAGCATTCACACTTCCTCAGAGGAAATAAAATCCCCGTCAGGCATACTTGCACAGAGGAAATAAAATTCATGGCGCCAAAAACTTACTATTTACATTCTTACTCTTTTCATAACAGCTTCAGGTCTAAACGAATGGTTTCTCCTCCATTCTTTGAAATAAGTACACACTTCTCAACTAATGTTGTATGTTAAATCTGAGGCACGATATTTGAGTTCTTAAGTGCTTGTGACATCACGTGGCGAGAAGAGAGTAGCCGTTCGTCCTCTTTCCCGCTTGACTTCAACGAAGTAAACGGATCTTCCGGTTTGGGTGTTACAGTTAATTGTCCCATTACTGCCATGACCCATGCAAAGATTTTGTTCTAATAGAAAGAAAGGTAAGATTAAAAAAAGGGGAAAAGAGAGAAGAGAGAAGGAAAAGAAACGAGCAGATAAAATACGTATGATGTATATAAAGAAAGACACACATACAAGGACATGACAGAAAACAATAGACACTAAATATATATATATATATATATATATATATATTTAGTGTATATATATATATATATATATATATATATATATATATATAGACACTAAATATATATATATATATATATTTCTCCTCGGATTAATATATGTTTATTTATATTTGCAGATAAGAATAGTGCTGAAATAACAGAGTATCTCATTAAATTTAGATCTAATAACATTAACGCCTGTCACGAATCAAAGGAGCATCAGATATATCAGAATTTCAATAAAGACCAATTGTGGGGCAACATGAAAGTGGTGTTAGTCAACGCAAATTAGGAGGAAATCTTTCAATTCTTCTTTCCAATGTTAATAGAGTGGGCGTACAGTTCACAAGAGAGGACAAAGAGTGTACAAAACATCATCCCGGTCACCCCAGGCCTTCTGAAAGAACCTTGTGTTTTGTGAAGAATATGTTGAAGAGGACCCTGTCAAGTATCTTCACAAGCTGGGCTAATATGGTGAAGCTGCAAGAAGAAAACCACTTCTCTGTCCTGCTAATATCAAATGCAGAAACGATTGGACTCATGAGCTGGTGGAGAGACCTATGACCTTGTGGACCAATGTCATTTTCTCTGATGATTCACGATTTGCATTATTTCCCGACAGTAGGAGAGTATGGGTATGGAAGCTAGAATACAGGATTTTTACTTAAAAACTGCATCTAACGCTGAAATATGGGTGTTGATCAGTTATGGTATGGGGTGCAATTTTGAGTGATGGTCGCTCAGACATGGTAGAATGCAAAGGAATTATCAATTCTCATAAATATGTTTCAATATTACATGAAGAACTTCTACAAATATGCTTAGTTAGTTAACTTCCTATTTATGGAAGACGGAGCTCCTTATTCTACTAGGGCGACACAACATTGGTTGAGCCAAAATGGGATGATTAATAAACTTCCATGGCCAAGTCAATCCCCTGTGATGAACCCAATTGAAACCTTTGGGACATATTAGACCGATCCTTGCCAAAAAGAAAAGGAAATCATATTCTAAGCCTGAACTTTTAGCATTATTGAATCAGACATGGCAAGAAATTCCTCAAGATGATGTTCGTCAACTGATCAATGCCTAAAAGGATTCTAGCATTAAAAACAGCAACAGGGATGTCAACCAAGTATCAGTTATTAAATTTGTGACCATTTATTTTGCGTTTTGTTTTATAAATTTTATGTTTATTGAAATAAACTGCTTCTTTGGATGTCTATTTTATCTGCCATCTGAAATAAATGCTCTGTTGAATATGAACTAATGCCGAAAACGTATGGAATCATATATTTGATCCAATCGATAACAAATACTCACCCAATGTGTCAGGGTTGTTATTGCACAATTTAAAAGTAAACTTTGACCAGCCATCATCATCATATCGTATGAATATCAGGATTCTATTGTTGGCATTGGGGTTCCCGATGCTTTGTAGTCAAATTTCTATGAGAAATCATATGATAGTTGCCAACATTCTAAAGTGAAAATCATTTCTCGGGGCGAACTAGATTCCTGTGACGTTGTCCGGGAACTAACACACTGTAGTTTCAGTCGCAAAACAGACAAAGAATAGAGAAGAACTTCAACTCGCCTTTTTTGTACAACGGCATTTATTTCTTTCGTACCGCTGTGACGTCCCCCACGTGGTCGTTTTCTCGCATGTACTCTCAAACGTCATCCACCCCTCTAACGTAATTTTTCTTTTTCTCCGTTTAATAGTCTTTTATTTTTCTTTACCGGTGGCGTAATTTCGCATGCATTTGCATGTAACCGTCCGCGCTATGTTACTTTCCAACTTGGAACACCCAGACCGTCAGTCCGTTTCGTTTGCTTCTTATCAACCTCTCACTTTGACCTATTAATGTTCTCGAGTTGATTCTTAAAAGAGATACGTCCATATAATCTTCACAGTCAGAAATGAAAATGCTATTTCAAATTGAAGTGTGATGGACAAATAAACCGATATATAGATTGACAAGGACGAGTGTATCTAAGAAATGTAAGGACTGCTGAACTGATATCTCGGCGCCTGTCACGATCGATTTCATCGTTCAATGAAGAGGGGGGGTCTTTTAATTATCAAATACCAATGATTAGTCATAACTTCGATTAGAGTTTGCCTCACTAATCAATCGACGGCCAGCGAGAGGAAAAGATAGAACGAAACAGAGACTTGACCTTAGACAGACTAAAGTTGACCAATCAAGACAACAATTATTCATTATTCTAATTAAAACTCACAAATTTACTTTGATGAACACTCGTTTCATGGAGGAGGGTATTTTCTGCCGCATCAACCATTAAATGGCTGGTCGATCGATTCGGCTCAACAAGGTCAATTACACTTAAGCAAACCGAACTTAATCAAGAAAACGATTATATATATATATATATATATATATATATATACGCGAGTGTGTATTTAAGCAGCAAGTCGTTATTTAAGCAGTTTTAGTTGAAGATCGCGAGGTTTTCTCTTTTTTTATTTCTAGGTTTTGTTCTTGGCGTAGCGAAAAATGTTTCTGGTTTCTATGCGCGCATTGTATAATGTGGGCTTCGAGTGTACTAACCTATATACATTATAGAGGGTTTTTTTAGAAGCTGCGGATTTTAAAATTAAAATAGACAACAAAAAATACTTTTATCATGCAAATGCATGGTTTATTCACAAATTAATTTGCTGGCATTTATAAAAGTACATAGTAGTCTACATTACACAATAGAAAACTTACTGTGTATTTCGTAAAATTATTTTATATACAATGGCTTGACATATTTTAAACTGAAATAGTCAAGTATTACGCTTCCATTGTGCTCTAAACAGGTGCATTCATTTCGAATGCACCCTGTAATATCTAAGAAAAAATTGTTGATTTCATATGCCTGGCCTTACTGCTTGTGCAGTGATAATGGCTCGAATTTAAGTTTAAAATAAAAATGTCAATACCATTAGCATTACTACCAGAACAGTAGCAGAAACTCGTCATGAAGCACGTGAACAACACATGCCGTGTTTTGAAAGAAATAGCTTACCTTATAGGATTGTATATAATGATGCGTATCGGCTGTTTTCCCTTGTGAAGTAATCTATTTCGGCGAAAGATAACCTCGGTTGTCAAGAGAGAAAATGCACCTTTCTAGGGCTTTCCTCCTCTTAGTTCTTTCTTGCATAGAATAGTGTTTACCGTTTTACTGTGGTATTTCATTTTATTTCTTGGATTATTCACTCAGACGATAATGCTTTGAGGGGTGTATTAAATAGCATCTTACGGATAATATCGGTCATCAGGAGAGAATATGCACCGTTTCCGGGCTTTCCTCTCAACGGCTTGATAACATATCGGCACCCTTCACTGATGCGAAGCCCAATTATCTGAATTGCATATCATAATACTGCTCAATATAATAAAAAATGACGTTCGATAATTAAGTGGTTTTTATTACGAACAACGGCTTTGCGCATATTGTTCAATGTTGAAAGACTACGTCTAACATATTCGTTAAGACGCGCTCATATCTATGAAAGTTATAATAATAATAATAATAATAATAATAATAATAATAATAACAACAACAAAAATAATTATAAAATAAAGAAATAATATATATATAAATGAAATAATAAATATAATTAACATTAAGATGATATATATATATATATATATATATAAATTAATAAAATTATAAAATAAATGAATAAATCTATTCACAGAGATAACTACGCTGTAGACACTAGCTATCATATCATGCGGTACCCAGTTTCGCCTAGAGCCACATCCGGTATTTCTGTTGTTTTTGTACCCGGCTCTTTTAAGGTATTGTAAATCCAATAAAAATGAGCCTTTCCTTGTTACGACTTGTTCACGTATTGGCCACCTTCGCTGATGCGAGGCCTAATTGTCTCAATTGCATTTAATGAACTGCTCAATACAATAAAAAAAAATGTTTAATAATTTAGCGTTTCTTGTAAGGGCCAACGGCTTTGGCGTAACGTTTAAATGTATAAAGGCTGTGTCTAACATATTCGTTAAGACGCGCTCATATCGAAAGGAATAGAAAAACAGAAAAGAGAAATAAAAATAATTATAAATAATTGAATAAAATAAAACAAGTAAAAATAAATGAAACAAAAAAAGCATTAATAAATGGATAAATAAATCGTACCACAGAGATAACTGCACAGTAGACACTTGTTACCACTCATGCGGTATTCCTTTTAACCCAGAACCATATTGTGCACTGTTCAGTTACCTATATGAGGCGTTTACTAGCTGCGATTCTTTTTCGGTCTTTGATTCCAAGCTGTCCTAAAAGTTGATATAAAGAGCCTGAAATGAAACCGCTTGCTCCAATCTCAACAGCTCGAAGAATTGTAACGTAACCATCATGACTCAGCTCTTTATTTACATCTTCATAATTCCCCATCTTGTATTGGTGTTGTTTTTCTACCCGGCTCTCATAAGGTACTGTTAATTTAATCAAGATGAGTATTTTCCTTGTTCTTGATGAGAGAACAATGTCTGGCCGTTGACCCTTTTCTTTTATAATTTTTGTATAATTACTTTGCCAGCCAGCGAGATCTGCGGTGACTATCCAATCATCATCGATTCCAAGAATATTTTGGCTATGTACTAGTAATGGGCTAGTTATAGGTTGTAATCCAATCCATATTTTCCTCCCTCAGCAAAAAAAACTTGTGGTTAATGTTCGCTGCATCAGGCTTCATGTGATTACTTATTGTTGTGGTCAGTGCCTTCAGTACCCTGTTGTGCCGCAACGTACATCTATCATTAGCAAGGCTCACTCTGCAGGAACTAAGAACATGCTCCATAGTCTTGGGTTTTTCTTTGCATAAAGGACAGGTTGAATCATTCTCCTTCTTTCATTTGGCAAGTTTAGTCATTGATGGAAGTACGTCGTAAGATGTGTGTATTACGAAACTCAACCTTAGCAGCGACATATGCCAAATGTCATTCCACGTAATTGAGCTTTGCATAGCTTCTTCCCAGTTTGTCCATTGTTTCTGCTGTGACTCTTGAGCGCCTTTTATCATAGTGCAATTATGCTTTAAAAATAAAATTTGATTTTTTAACGAATTTCATATCAAAGAGCCTACTGTAGATTTTAGATGTCGGGCCTTTCAGCTTGTGTGGTAATGAAATTTCTCACATGTACTTATGATGTTAGGTTGTGTAAGGTATTAAATTTGGTCAAAATTACTTGTTCTTTTTTTCATCGGATTTGTTTTTTTCTGATTATCGCTTATCAGTACTGGTCGAAGATATTCAGATACAAAATCTATCTAAGAACTCTACCATGCACATAAAGTACCTTCGTGTGAGATTTCATAAAAAACCGGCCCACCCGTTTTTAAGTCCATAGGAGCGAATTCACAGGCACACAGAAAGTTCCTTTTATATAATAGAAAAGATAGCGTAGGATGGAATAATGTAAGAAAGGGCAAAGATAGCATGTGCAAATGTGCATCTAGACTATGCGAAGAATATACATGTTTTTTTTCATGTGAGGATCACCACTTATCAAGGCCCGGAAGCCACTCGGTGATAAGGGTCATTTTGTGTACAATAATCAATGGGATAATATAGTAATAGTTGGTATTGGAGATTTGATAAAGCGTCTTACTTAAGGGGGCGATTAATCAGGAATTTATTTATGTTGGACTTGTAGTAAGGTGGGAAACAGGCAAACGGAAGAGAATTCCACAGGCGCGCACTTCTCATAAAAAAGCTATGTTCATGGAATCTACGTTTTGATTTAGGCATAGAAAAAGAGTGGGGGGAAATTACTGACAGTGGTTTTAGCTAGACGGGCGTTTATCGTGAAGGATTGGCGAGGGGGGGGAGACCAGAGATCAGAGCTCGGACGAGCTCTTGCCATGAAAATAATGATTAAAATAAGGCAGGCTCGCAACGTCTCTTCTGTGGGAGAGAGGTTGCAGGGAAGAGAAGAGAGCATCCCCCACTAAGCCACGAAGTCTATTTTGTACTTTGTCAAGGCAGGATAGGCAAGTTTTTGAAGCCCCAGCCCAGCTGTGGCAGCAGTACTCCATCTTTGGACGTACTTGGCTTTTATACAGATAGAGAATTGCATCAGTAATGAGATATCTTCTGGAGCGGTAGAAGGATCCCACCATTTTCCCAGCGGTCCGGGCAACAGACTTGTTCCATTTCAGATCAGAGGTAAGGTCAAACCCAGGAACTTGTCAAAACATGAAGCCTCCTCAAGACGAGAGCCATCTATTTCAATTGATGCTAGATGAGGAACAGAGCATTGATGATGTAAAGTTAGGAGCTTGGTTTTAGATGCATTAAAAGTAACCAGCCACCTCTTCCTCACTGAACCACACACTCAAGATCAGAGGAGAGGGAATCAGAGAGAGCTTTGCCATTTACGGCCTTTGATGTGTTTCCGTAGATGATCGTGTCATCAGCATAGATGTAAACGAATAAATTAAGTATGTGTTTTGGGAGATCATTGATGTAGATCAGGAAGAGAGTTGGGCCCAGGATGGACCCCTGAGGGACTCCAGCATTGATACTGTGGGACTCTGATTGCTGCCCATCAACCACTACTCTTATAAATCTATCAGAGATAAATTATTTAATTATTGAGAAAATATTTCCAGTTATACCGTAGCTGGAAATCTTGTGAAGTAGGCCCTTATGCCAAACCTTATCGAAGGCATTTGATATGTCAAGAGCAATTGCCCTAGAAAGGAAGCTTTTGTCAAGAGATTCACTAATCCTATGGGATATAACTGTTAGCACATTAGCTGTAGATCTAGCAGAACGGAAACCATGTTGCATGCCACTAAGGAGGTTATTTCTGCTGAGGTGGTTGACTACTTCTTTATTTAATATGGATTCCAGTAACTTACTCAAGACACACAAGAGACTTATTGGTATGTATTGAGCGGGAGATGACATCACATGAGTTCTTAAATGCAAGGCATACTGACGAGGTTTTCCAGGGTGTTGGAAAGAACTTCTCCTTAAGGCAACGCTTAAACAGTTTTGTAAGTATGAGGGCAAGTTCTTGTCGAAGCTTTTCCAACACTATAATTGGAATGCCGTCTGGGTCAGTTGCTTTACTGGAATCAAGGTTCTTGATTATTTTGTCGACCTCGTGCACAGATATTTGTATGTTGGATAGCCTGTTGTCTGTTGTACGAGGAAATACGGGGAGTTGATGGCCTTCGTCGCACAGGGTAGAGTTAGCTGCAAAGTTCTTGGCAAATAGTTTGGCCTTGTCTGATGCTGATAAGATGACCTTAGGTCCATTGATGATGGTTGGGATAGAATGCACGCATCTGTTCAGGATCCTGTTTGCTATTTGCCAAAACTGGTGGGAATCAAGCCGCTGCTCAGTTACTTTAGATTTGACGGACTGAGCATATTGCTCTCTTTCATTTTTTATTACTCTTTTACAGTGGTTGCTGGCAGTCCCAAAGATAGCTTTAGTCTCAGTACATCTATTACGTTGGTAGCTATGGGAAAAGTGATTTCTGTGCAATATATACGGTGAAGAGGTACATCTGAAGACTTATTGTATTTCATTTTTATCTTAACTGATACAACTGTGTGATCGGAGGATCCCAGGGGAGATAGAACGGAACATGAACATAGCTCAGGGGAAGTTGTGAGAAAAAGGTCTAGAAGGCTTGCATACGGGTGGGTTCGTGAATGATCTGAGTGAGGTCATAGGCAATGGAAAAATCATGACAGAACCTTCCCTCATCATCTATCTTATTTGAGTGGGTCAGGCATTCCACATTATGGACATTGAAGTCACTGCAAATGTGAATGGTAGCCGAAGGATGAGTAGACAGTATGAGGTCAATTTTCTCAAATATACTCTTAAGGACTGTAACCCCGCTGTTGTGGGGCGATAGAGAGCAAATATTATTGCGGTGGTGTAAGCAAGTGCAACCCGGTAGCACATATAAGGTAAATTATGGTCTTCTCTGGAGATATCTCTACCACACGGGAAGCCATCTTTAGTAAAGGCGCATAATCTATGTTCATGGCGATCTTGGGGGTCAGATTTAGATGTTAAGTTAGAGTATCCCTTTATTATGAACTCATCTAGGGAAGAGGTCGGCCCTATGCCAGTTTCGCTTAGAAAGAATGAGTCCGGTTTACTCTCCTGTAATTGTGTTTCAACCTCTGGAAGGTTAGAACATGGACCCCTGATGTTGGAGAAGGAGACATAGTAGTAGGGGTCTACGTTGGAGGATGGGATTCTAGGTTTATTCGTGTTTTTTTATTTTTAGATATTTCATGTTGAGTTTTTGGGGTTTTTGGAACAGGTCGACAAACTTGGTTAGAGTAGGACAGAGGGAAAGTAAGAGAGAAAGAGAGGTTTTTTTATCACATGATAAGGTAAAGCCGTAATAATTACCCACTAGTATGGTATCGAGAGTCCCCACCAGAAACTACTGTATGGTCCAGAATCCATTCACCAAATGGCAATACAGCAGCCCCAGTACTTTACACCTGCTGATAGGGCAGCCTCCTTAGTGGTTTACTAAGCTTTGGGTCCCTGACTATCAGGCGGGTAACGTCAGCCCAGAAAAAACGTTTACCTCAAGCACCCTTACTAGTGACGTGGCCACAAGTATAGACATAGAAACGGAAAAATTTTCGACATCTCAGGCTACTGTTCACGAAGTATTACCGACATGGAAAGCAGCTTCTTCTTCACCCTTTGTCAGAAAAATCACTCATTGGAAATGACGACTGGGGAAGAAAAAAGGAGAAGCGAGAGTTACTGGAGCTGCCGATAACACAACCACAGTGTATTATCTACTCTCCATTTTAAAATAAATAAATAGAGAACACAAAAACATAAGCCTGAGAGAAAGGAATGTATTAAGCAATATACTTTTAAAGATCATTAAAATAAAATTTTATCTGTCTTTGGCACTTACAAACAATTGTAGTCGGTTGTGGAGAGTCGAAATAAGTTACATCCGTTTCACTAACTGTATCTAGACCATCGACTATCTTTCAAGATACCTTTGACATTAAATTTTAGATATTCAAGCTGTTTTCTATGTGTCGGTGTCAGATGATTTAGAAACTTTCAATATGCATAGTACTTGCATGTCATTCAACTCGGAATTTCTAGCAAATTTTAGTTTCTTCTGTCGTTGTTAAGGAACCCTGCGATTCGCGCCTATTCTATCGATTTCTGACGTGTTGTCCCTTAATATCAGTTTTACTTTCTCATACGCTTTGTTTTTGTTTTTTCATTGGTGAACACAAGGGTCTTGCCGGCCCCTGTATTGGGCTAATGGGAAGCTAGCTGTCTGTATACATCTTCGTTTTATTACTAAGAATAGAGAAACGGCTCATTTTTTCCTCAACCCCTATCACTTTAAATGTGCGGAAATTTAAAAAAGTGTGATTAGCGAGGTAAAACTCGCCCGATATATTTTTTCGAAATTCCTGTTGTTATCTCTCTCCTCCCCCTCTCTCTCTATCTCTCTCCCTCTCTCCCCTCTCTCTCTCTCTCTCTCTCTCTCTGTTTCTCTCTCTCACTTCTTTCTCTCTATTTTTTTTCTTTTTCTCTCTTCTTTATTTCTTTCTCTTGTTTTTCTTTTCTTTCTTTCTTTTCTTTCTCCTTTTCTTCTCTTTCTTTTCCTTTCTCTCTTTCTCTTTATTTCTCTCACTCTTTATTCCTCTCTTTCTTTCTATCTCTCTTCTTTCTGTACCTCCTTTTTTCTATCTCTCTTCATTCTTTCCTACTGTATGCGTTTCTGTCTCTATCTGTTTATCTCTCTAGCAAATTACTTTTTTCCATCTCTAGAGTTGAAGTACAAATAAAATTTTAAAATAGAATTTTATTTTAAAAATAATAATCCAGTTTTGAGATTACGTTACAAATAGAATTAAATAAGCATAAGCCGTCTTGGTGTTAACATAGTTAGGATATATGGAAAAAAAACTTTCGCGCTTACTTATTTAAATCTAACTTATTTACATAATGCTTAAATCAGTTTTCTGATATAAATAATTGCTCAAGATGTATGATACGTGTTTCGAAGAAAATTCATTCTGAAACACAGATTTTGAGCAGGCGTTCTTGTCTTATATAACAATGGCTTTAATTTGAATGGGTTTTTTTTCAGTGATACCTAAGGATGTGAATTGGTACCAGAAACGGAAGTTGGCAAAATCACATGATTTCAAATCAGAGAGAATTCTGGATTTCATGGACAAGCACTTTAAGTAGGCATACGAAACATGGCCGTTCCTCAAAGGGCCACAGCATGAGGTAGCTAGACATAATGAGGAAAACAATCTTTTCTTCTCTTTATCGCATATGCGCGTGCAAGTAAATCGTCACTTCAATATTATGATTTCTCTATCTGGTTTTCTCGGTAACTTCCTGATTAATAAACTTTCTATGTTCGAGTGAGTTTTTCTACAGACGACAAGGAATCTGAGCTTCCAACAACAGCAATAGATATATAGGAGTTTATACATAACGGTAAATTCTACATTTCAGACTCTTTATCTTTTTCTGATGTTTTCAGATTAAGAAGAGATTATAAACGAAATGGGGGCAGCAATTTTGTTTTCGTGTGTAATTCTGTTATAGAAACCCGATAATATAGATAAAGACATAAAGCTGCTTTGGTGTCAGAGGCTAAAGAAATATCACTGGATAGTCAACAACTAGCCAACGATAAGTGTCAGATGGATAGATTTCGAGTAGAAACTACTTCTTCCTCTTTGTAAGAAATATTGCTTATGGAATGTAAGAACTAAAAGACAAAATTAGCGAAGTGAAAGTTACCATGCTGTTGAAAGTAAACCTAAGGTCCACTTTCTAATATCCTCAACAAGTTCATATTAGAGTTTATACATTAGATCTTTCTACTTCTCATAAAGTCAGTTTTCCTGATTGCTATAAGCGCTTTCTCGCACTTAAGTTATTTTAAACTCCACAATTTTACTATCAGATCTTGCATAAGATGCTCTATTCATATATGGGTTAGTGTAATTGAACGGTTTTGTTAAGCGTATTTATTTGGGGGGGGGGCTCCCACTCTTTCTTCTTCCTTACAACTTATCTCATAGACATGGTTTTGTTAGTCTCATTCTCTTCCATAAGTACTAGTAATGTTATGTGTTCTTCGAATTTGCCTGATTGTTCGTTTGACTCGTTGCTCAAGTGATTTTCCTCAAGTATCTGTTATTATACTACCTCATATACATCTTCCTAATCCAATAGCTTCCCTCTTGTGTAACTCTCTTCCTGTTGCCTGTTTTCCTTCTACCTATAATCTTAGTCTTTTCAAGATTAAAGTCTTAAATGTGTGTTAATCATCCCTCATTTTTTTTAGTTCCTTACATCAAATGGCTTCATGCTTGGTCTGGGGTTACTTTCATAAAATGATTCACTTTCGTAAGGATACTAAGAAAGGAATAGATTGAATTTTCTATAATTCAGTAAATAAAAAAACTGTTACCGTTATAGTTACAATGTATCTATCCATTATTTGTTTGCATCATATATATCAATCCTAGCTAAATTGTTGTTGACTGATGCCAATTTATTCCAGAAAGAAGGAATCTTTCATTTGAACATTAATTATATAAAAACCCCAGGAAAGGGGTTTTTATATAATAGGGACTATGCTAGTAAGTAGCTGTTAGGTTAGCTAGTATACATTTTGACCAAGATCACCTAGATCAGTAAAACAGAACCGTTCTCAAGACTAAATGAAAGATAGGTTACAAGTCATGGGCAAGAGATCAAACACTGTAGACAAAACAGCAGTCAAACAATAACATGACGTCTCATTTCCGAGCAAGATAAACATAGGTTTTCAGATCAGTCTTTCCCTTTAAAGTCATGCGAATGGGTCAATGCAAACTGATGTAAAAAATGGATAATCTTAGCAAATGTTACTTCGATGTTTGTCCGTCTGCGCGTTACTTATTTTTCACGTAAGTAATAAAAGAAATAATTATTCAGTTATTTAGTCTCTCTCCCCTATATTCTTTCAATAAAATCTTAAAGGAACTCAGCGAACGTATCTCTTGTGTCTTTCCTGTCTAAGGTTTTTAATTCTTCGTAGTTAAACAGAAGAACGCCGATCATTGAACGAAGCAACCACTCATGGAATGACAACAACAGAAAATAGCGATGATGTAGAGAATAAAAAGCATGTATGAACACGCGCATATATATGCATAAGCATTTTATTTTATTTGCTTTATTTGTGAAAACGTAACAAAGTTGCTGTGGTTTATTTCTGTCAATATTTGTCATTCTATTTATAAGATTAACTATTTTTCTAGTAAAATTAGTAATTTCAACGTGCCCTTTAAGTAGATCAGAGGGAAGTTATTATGATTTTATCAGTATTGGATTACCGTCTTTGGTTGAGAACAGCATTAGCAGATATTTGATTTAGATACCTCTATATTTATATAAAAGGAACTTTGTGTGTGTTTGTGTGTGGGGTCGTTCTCTATGGACTCGAAAACGGCTGGCAGATTTTTATGAAATTTCACACGAAGGTACTTTATATGCTTGGCAGTGTTCTTAGATAGATTTTATATCGTAATGTCTTCGATAAGTCTCGATAATCGAAATAATCTGATGAAAGAAAGAACAGGCGATTTTGACCAAAGTTTGACCTTACACAACTTAATATCACAAGTGCATTTGAAAAGTTTTATGACCATATAAGTCTACAGACCCAATATATAAAATAAACAGCAGGTTTTTTCATATGACCGAGTCGCGTTCGAATTGAATGTTTCTGCTTAAAACACAACTGAAGCATGAAACTTGACTTTGGCATTATAAACTTTAATTCAAGCCATTATATGCAAAAAATAAATTTATAAAATTAAAAATAGGTTCTCTACAGTGCAATGTAGACTACAATGCATTGTGGACTATGTAATTGCGAGAGGCATGTGTAGCTTTATCTCGGTACACCGTTATGGGTCCCGAACATGAGCAGGCAATCAATCGATTTGATTGAAAACTGGGCGATTTCACCGATTTCAATGACTATACAAATTTGGGAGTGTGAAACATTCGTTGATCATAATTCAATCATGGCCAAGGTCGAGTTTCTCTGTTAGCGTTATATAAATTTGACTCAAATTCCATGTGAGATCGTTGAATATAATGTGAAGTTAATTTATTAAAGACATTAGTGAAGACCGTTATCTTATAAACTTGAACTGATATCTATTAAAACTAATTATATCAGCTGCTCAAACAATAATGGCGTTGTTGCTATGGCCTTTTAGCTATAATTTATAATAAAGTTGTTGATTAGAATTAAGGAATTCTAAGCTGTATATATCCATAGTTATTGATGATGTAATTTAAGTAGCTTCATTAAATATTGACATTTCTTTTTTATCTTTAGATTTGTTTACAAATCTTTTAATTACAAAACTTCTGAACATTTCATTTCAAATATCTAAAGAGATGAACTCATTTAAAGCAATGGCCTACATATGCATGTATTGTTTCAGTTCTGCATCATGATGTAGTTATATTAATTTGAAATAGCACTACTTTAATTAATATTACCTATCTTCTGCATTTCTATTTTATTAATATATATATTTCAAAAGACATGTAAAGATATATCAATTTTAATATTAATTTTTAATGTTAGACCAAAGGATTGATGTTTACGATAGTGCTTCTATTTGACCAGGTTATGCTGTATTGGCCGTATTTAAATACCTTTTTTTAACATGTCATATTAAAAAACAATTTTACAAAGAGATAGAAAAGCATGAATAACGTTCGAGATTACGGTAGAGACGTGAATAATGTTCGAGATCACGTTCGGAAAGTCAGTGTCATCATGGCTCTAACAATGAAGAAATAAACGTCATTGTACACTTTAAGTTCTTTTGTATTCTTTTCCTTATTATCGACTGAGTATACAATGTGTTGGTTCCCGGAAAACATAACACCTTTGATAGTTTAACAGCGATACACATTAACATCAGGATCTCCTTTGTTGAATGATACTCCTTAAGGTTTCTCACTAAGCAGGTAACAACAACAATAAAACAGCTCCTTACTGGATCTTGCAGGCTGTGTAAAATATGTGTCATGTGTAGGGGAGTGAAAGTATTTGAAGGGGAGGATCTAAACGAGAGTAAACAAGAATATTGTGAAAACCGAAAATAAACGGTTTAATAAAAAATTCACGGCAATTCTACTGAAGTTTAATAAGCGACATAATAACGGTGGAAAAACACCTGTAAAGCAAGAGCTCAATGATTATTGGAGACTGTTTCAGAATAGTGGTATTTACAATGATAAGGCTGGCATAGACAACCTACCCAGTTTCTAGGTTAAGTATCTAGCAGCACTTTATAGTCATAATAACAGTTGTTTTAGCAGATTGTTGATGTTAAGAAGCCACACTAGCATGGCTGTAAAAACATGATACAACCCTCATACCTAAGACTATTGAAACACATCAGCCTAGTAAGTACAGACCTCTCTGGTGTCTCACTGCTACTTACGAGCTCTTCGCTGGTCTGGTAAGAGACATCATTTCACAACACATTTTCTCTGGAGCACATTTGGAAAAAGAGCTAGCAGGCTGCAAGAGGAAATATTTAGACAGCAGGAACGAGTTTTAGGGAAACAACCATGGCATGCTGCGAGTTTTTCTCTGCTTTATCGTTATTTTTATAGCAAGTGATCTACTGAGCTTTAATCTATTGTTCCCCCTCGCCAAATGTTCACAAGAAACACTCATCTAGCTGAAAACACTATCAATAATCCCCCACTCTTTATCTGTGCCTAAACCTAAACGTAGATTCCATGAACAAAGATTCTTTCTTAGAACTGCACGCCTGTGGAATTGTCTTCCGTTTTCCTGCTTTCCAGCTAACTACAATATGGTTGTCTTCAAGTCCAACGTAAACAAGTTCTTGATGAGCCGTTCCACTTAAGTTAACAAATTTACCGAATTTCCATTACTAACGATTACTATATTGTCCAATTGACTACTGTACACTCTAAACCCTTGCCATCGAGTGGTCTCTGGGCCTTGATAAGTTGTATAAAAAGGCTCCATCACGAAACTGGGTAAACATTTTGGACAAGACTGTCTTACAAATGAGATAAAGTATTTGGAATTCCCTCCCGAGTCTCTGCTTCCCTGGCTGTTAACAGATATCT
The DNA here is from genome assembly GCF_053919585.1 of Euprymna scolopes. Lineage (NCBI taxonomy): Eukaryota > Metazoa > Mollusca > Cephalopoda > Sepiida > Sepiolidae > Euprymna > Euprymna scolopes. Next base: position 151,440,967 of record NC_136486.1, on the reverse strand, counting down.
TGCTGCTCAACTCCTTACATTGTATTCCTGCCAAATTTGTTCCAAATGGTAGCTCCTTACGTCCACGTGTCAATGTGCGTTTTGGGGATAAACTAATATTAAAACAAAAAGAAAAACAAGTCTGTTATGGAAATAGCCCAAACGAGTTGCTAAAAATATACCCAGAACTTCCATTGCAAAACATTGGAAAATGGGCCAACCATAGGCGTACCAAGTTTTTTTTCTATGTGAATTTACCCAGGCGAATATAGTTAAGGAAGCTCTGTAGACTGCTTAAAAAGAGGGTCGCTCTACTATGATCAGGAGAGGCTTGTAATGGTTGTCCTAGATCAATGTCTTCAAGAAGATTAATGGTCTGAATGATAATACGGGGTAAAAAATATGTTTGGAAAATTGATTGGCTAAGGGTTAATTAAGTAAATTTTGAATTATATTTTATTTATATATTCCTATGGAGTAATGGTGAGACAAGTATTGATTTAATTGGCTAATTGTGGAATTCCCTTTATTGTTCTAAAAACCCGATGAATTCGAAAAAGGAAAATAAACAAATATAAGCTGAATCCCTTATTTACTGCTCTTTAAATACGCTCATACTGAAACATAGACAGTTAATACATTAGTACTGGGATTTATAGCCACTGAATATGCCACAATTGTACTATTTTCTCAGAGACAAACTCGCATAACAAAACCGGCGTGCACCAACTTCCACGTCTAAACACACATTGAGCCCACAATGCGTTAATTTAAAGCAAAGGCAATGAATGTTAAGGTAATGAGAATATGAGAGAGAATCTAAAAGGCAATATTGTCACTACGGACTCCTTGGGAAGAATGACCAAAATTTGCTAAAGTATAACCCTCGTTAGCCTAAATTCACACAAAAATATATTAAATATTAAATAAATTCTATACATATTTATACACATAAATTTATGATAAACACAAATATATTAATTATTTATAATATTATTCGATATATTCTTCAAGAAAAATATGATTGAAATCAAAACCCCTGATATTAGCATATGTATAGCTCGTCAGGTAGGCCTATGTATCTCAAAAAGTTGGCCTTATGGATCAAAATCAATGTGATATTCGGACTCAGAACACCAAAATTAGTCTAAATCAGCTGAGAAACTCCTGATGTTTTTTTTGAGGGGGGGGGTTACCCAGTGTAACAAGTGCAGGTTCTGCCACAGAGAAGCAGAGAGGATGTTCCACCTGACATCCAGCTGTAAGATTCTGGAACTATATGCGACACAAAGAAATGTGTAAATATATCAACTGGACGATTTGTAAAAAGTTGAATATCGAATGTAGCAGCATGTTCTGGGAACATGTTTACCAGAATGAACAGTTGAAAATAAGTTATACACCTTCCACTATGACTATCCTACTGCTATATACCTAGAAGACTATTATTAACGAGCTATTAAACCTGATATAGTTATATGGGACATAAAGGAGAAAGAAGTAACTTTAGTAGAAATTACTGTCAACAATGATGCTATTTTAAACATAGCTGAGAGCGAAAAGATAACGAAATCCCAAGGTCTTATGTACAACATGAAAAGAAACTGGAATCTTAGAAAGATCTCTATCGATGCAGTAACCATAGGAGCAACTGGACTCAAGAAAGGGAATTCCAAAACCTATCTGGGAAAAATATCCGGTGAACCAAGTGCAAGAGATTTTCAAACAATTATATTTAAAGGGATTCTTAGAATCTTAAAAAGGTCTCTCGGTTAGATTTATGAAATAGCAGATGAATTTCTGCCTTCCGGTAGGGTGCCACATCCCCAACTTGAACAAAAAATAATATAAATTAAGTGGGCAATAATCTTATACTCATAAATTAAAAGTCGTATCAAATATATTAGGGTTATTGGTAGATCGGGTTTATTACTTTTGTTATAATTGAGTGTAATTATATTGTTTTATGTTTGGACCAGTTAAATCGGATAACCTTATTATATTTCTATTTATGATATTGCATAAGCCATTAATATTGATGATCCGGATTAGACTTTGTTACAGTCTTTTATGCTCTTTGTTTTCTTTTTTTTTTTACATAGGCGTCACCAGTTATCAAGGCCGTTAGGCCACTCAAAGATAAGGGTTAAAGAGTGTACAGTAGTCAAAAGGATAATAAAGTAATCGATAGTAATGGAAGTTGGGTAAATTTGTTAACTTAAGTGGAATGGCTCATCAGAAACTTATTCATGTTCGACTTGAAGATAACCATATTATAGACGGCTGGAAAGCAGGAAAACGAAAGACAATTTCACAGGCGTGCAGTTCTAAGAAAGAAGCTTTGATCATGGAATCTATGTTTAGGTTTAGGCACAGATAAAGAGTGGGGGGAATTATTGATAGTGTTTTCAGCAAGACAAGTGTTTATGAAATTTTGGCGAGGGGGCACCATAGATTGAAGCTCAGTCGAACACTTTCCATGAAAATAACGATAAAGCAGAGACAAACTCGCAACATCTCTTCTGTGAGATAGAGGTTGCAGCGAAGAGAAAAGGACATCTCCTACCAGGACACGAAGTCTATTTTGAACCCTATCAAGGCAGGACGAGTCTTTTCTAGCAGCTCCTACCCATATGTGGCAACAGTATTCCATCCTTGGACGTATCTGGCTCTTATATAGATAGAGAATTGCATCAGCAGTGAGATATCTACTTGATCGATAGAAGGATCCGACCATTTTTCCAACGGCCTTGGCAACAGATTTGATGTACGTATTCCATTTAAGATCAGGAGTAAAGGTCAAACCCAGAAGCCTGTCAAAACTTGAGGCCTCCCCAAGACGAGAGCCATTCATTTTAATTGATGCCAGAAGGATTTAGAGTTCCACAAAAAAAAGTAATTGAATAACATCTTTAGAAACATAAGCAAGGATTAAATTTATATCTTTTATTATTTATATTTTGTGGTTTTCAATGTTTATGTCTTTATGAAACTTTTTTATTATTTCCTTTCTGGTTAACCTTTATGTACATCCATGACATGAATCAATGTATGTTTTCTTATTAGGTGTATTTGCTTTTACTTTCAATCCAATTTAATCCACATACCTTGAATTAAATTTAGCAATAAGCATTTTGTTAAAAAAATATTTTATTTGAGAATGAGCTGGGGATTCTTTTGGGAATATAGAATTATGAAGTTAATTATATATTTAGGGTGATTATATTTCTTATTCCCACGGTATAAGGTGTGATTTGATTTAGGGAAAGGGGAGTAAGTATTGATGCTTACGTCTAAGATTATATTAATTCAATATCATTTCATTTTTAACAATTTATAGTTAGCATAAATTGTCCCTATATTTTATGTAGCCGTTTTGTTATTTTCTGTAATCTATAGAAAGCATTTTTATTATAGTAAACAGAGATTCGTCTCTACAAGGGCCCATCAAAGATAGATTAACCTTATATCTCTATTTCAAAATGGATACTGTTGACCGCATAAGAATATTGAAAGAATGTTGCATTGGTTTAAAAGCAATAGTGTATTGCGTGAAGTATAATGCTATTATCAAATTGAATAATCGATTTCCTAGCTAATAGAATTAATTCTCTTTCTGTGGGGATTATAGCAGTGACTTTTCAGGTTATTAAGAGGCATTATTAATTGAGTGAGCGAAATAGATTGGTAGTACGCGTCTGTGTTAAATGCTAGGAATTTTAGATCGGCTTTATTTTTAAGTTTGTAGAACCGATTAATTATTTGGTTTTTATTCTTTCTTTTGCATATAATTCTCTTTTTATGTTTTCACTAATCTCCCCTAAATCCGAACCAAATAGAAAGTGTTATGAACCTTTTGGTTAAACCGAGATAATTCCTGGACTTAAAATCTCAGTTTATTTATGCATCTTAAAATTAGTTAGAATAGCCTTTGCTACACTATTAATGTTACAAATGGTACTCATTACTGGTATTATGTAATGTGCGCATACGCACACAAACATATATATATATATATATATATATATATATATATATATACATTTCCACAGTTAAACAAGGTCCCAGCTCACAGGAGCTATGACAGCCAACAAACCGGAATTCCAAGACTTGAGTTTCGCCCTCATTTGGGCTCATCAGTTAGACATATCCGTACTCGGGATTACGACATCGAAGTCTCTTGCATGCGAGCGGAGTACTCTGCCACCTGAGCAAATGTGCCACATACAAAAAAGTCTATTAACAAACACAGATCAAGCAAACCGCGACAACATCCGACTATGGAATAAATCTACTTCGTTTCGACCAAGGGTGTGATCAACCAACCAGGATTTCGCCAGGATATATAATCTCTCACATTCTGCAAATATATATATCTATAATATAAAGCTGAATGTGTGTGTGTATGTGTGTGTGGTCACGAATAGGCTCCTATAGGGTTGTCTATTTAAAAAAAAAACTGATTACATATAATGATAGAAGATGTATCGGGACACAGAAATGGGTATGGTTGATCTGGCAGAACGATGGTTCATTAAAACTGTGGGGTCTGTGTTCGCGTTCGCGCCTGGTCGACAAAGTATGGAAATAAAAAAATTAAAGATTAAAAAAAAATGTTTACAAGTGTTTTTGATATTGGTGTACATAAGAATACTTTGATAAGTATGTTTTAACTTAAATAGGGATTGTATAATAAAGTTGTGTGGTCTGCGTTCGCGCCTGGCCTCCATAGAATGGAAATAGGCATAAACTTTAATCAAGACTTTTCATATCTATCTGCGTAAGTATACTTTGATAGTTATGTTTCAGTTTGAAGAAATATGTTATAATAAAATTATGGGGTGTTTGTTCGCATCTGACCACCATAGAATGGAAATATGTCACAAAGTTTAACAAGGTTTTATGATATAGATCCACAGAATATTGTGATAAGTGTTTCAGTGTGAACATGTATGGTATAATGAATTATGGGGTTTATCTATTTTATTTCTACTTTCATCATATTTTGCTTTGGTTTTGATACCCCCAAATTCGAAGCTATCTCTTTACAACCCTTCCTTTTCATAACCTATCATACTTTCATAAATCAGAGTCCATTTTCCATAGGCTGTTTTTGAACCTAGCTGTAGTTTTTTATAATAATAGTGCAACTGGGTATGAGAAGAATGATTACCTAGAATCGGGTTCTATGTTTAAAAAATCTGACCCTGGAATGTTGTTTCTCTAAAGTAATTGCACCAGAAAAATGTATGCACATATGTAGCAAATATTTTTGAATAAATAAACATACTCTCTCTTTCTTTTTTTCTCTATTATTGTTCATTCTCTCTCTCTTTCTGTATATATATATATATATATATATATATATACACTCATATGAATTTGTTATTTTTGTGTATTGATATTCATATTAAAAGACCTATTACTAATTATTTGCTTCTCCACTAAAACAAAATGTGACACAAGGGCGTTTTTAATGTGGGATTAAACCAGCTCCTCGAAAAGAAGGCAAAAGGGGCACTCTGGTAGGAATCAAAAATAATAATTGTCCCAGTATAGAGGATTTCCCCTCCATTGACTGAGACAAATTGTCCTAAGAATAGCATCGGAACAGATACTACACTTTGAGATATTAATTTTTTCATTCACAAGAAAAAAGAAATACAAAAGGGAAAATGAACAAAAAATTTAGACACAAGGCGCCCGGAGCCTTTTTTCTATTTATTTAAAAAGAAAATACAACTTCGTTATATATGCGTCGTGGAATTGCATTCATCTGTAAAACATCATGCTTATTTGTATATTCTTTTTAGCGTTCATTTTAATTACATTCTCTGTTAGTTTTTTCCGTTTTCTTATGAGATGATAATTTTTACTTAACCATTATGTATAATTATATTCATGCAGATATTCTACATGCTTTAAAATTGCGTAATATTTGTGTAAAAAGGTTATAGTTAACACAAACTTCTTTCTATATATATTTACGTATGCGTGTATATATTCGCTAAAACAATTTTGCCTTATAAACTCTTCTGTCAGTTTTTGATCTACAGACATTAAATTTAATATATAAGGTATTCAACCCCAATATATATATTTATATTTTGGTTTTGGACGGGGAAAATATGTGTAAAAGTGTAAAAGAAATGGAATTTGGTATGTGAAGGTTGAACGACGGCATTACGAATATACATGCGTAATGTAATAGCTATTGGTTCATATTTTAATTTTTAGCATTGCAGCAAACATATCTTAATAGCTCAGGCATTAACGTCAAAAGAAAAAGTAAATTGTCAGCTATATGTTTTGGTTTCGATTCTCGATTGTGCCGCACGAGTCCTCTTTAGTTTTTACTTTTTAAATCATTACTATATATTGGATCCAATATAATAATAATAATAATAAATACGAAATCAAAATATCATATTTAAGCATATTTTACGATCGGGAAATGCCGGGTAGCCTGCAAGTATATATCTTTCTTATTGTCTCTCTTCTGATTTTGGGCACATGGTGCAAAGAGGAAAAAGGTGGCTGGTTAATTTTAATGCATCTAAAAACAAGCTCCTATCTTTTAAGCCCTCTAAACCCCATCACGCCCCAGTTGAAATGAATGGCCGTGGTCTTCAGGAAACACCATGCCTTGACAAACCTCTGGGATCGAGCTTTAATCTTGATGTGAAATTAAACATACATCAATTCTGTTGCCAAAATTGCTGGAAAAATGGTTGGATCATTCTACCGGTCCGGTAGGTATCCCACTGCCGATGCAATCCTCTACCTGTATAAAATCCAAGTAGGTCCTAAAATTGAGCACTGTTGCCATATCTGGGAAAGAGCTGCTCAGTGCGACTATCCTGCCTTGATAGAGTTCCAAACAGGCTTCGAAACCTTGTAGGTGATCCTATTTTCTCTTCCCGGCATCCTCTTTCCCCCAAAAAAGGCATTGGGAAACCGTTTCTGCTCTATCGTTATTTTTATGGCAAGTGCTCGTCTGAGCTCTAATCTATGGTTTTCCTTGCCAAACATTCACCAAATCACTTGATTAACTACCACCATTATTAACAAGAGATAAATGACAATATAAAACCATATTGTTTCACTCTCGTTAGGTTTTGATAAATTTTAATTAATGTATATCCTGGAGACAATGCCAAAACTTATTGAGTTAAGAATTAACTAGAAAAATGTTGCCGTTCTTTATATATATATATATATAAAAGAGACGAATATTGGCTTAAGAGAGTTTGATAAGGATATCTTAGACGGTCCTAATTATCGGCTTGAAACCGACGGTACCAATGACTTGTCTCATCTAACAACTTTCTGTACACAAAATATAAATACACTCTTATATTTCGGATTTTCCTTTTAATTGAGCACTCTGCTGGATTTCTTTTTCCAAAAAACTAATTATATATATATATATATATATATATATATATAACAATGTTTAAATGAATTAATAATGAGATAGGGTTGATTTATTTTCTTTTAAATTTTATTTTTTACTCTGCTACGCATTGAAATTTCCGATTTAAGATTTTCTACAGAATTTGCTTTATCGTTTACGAATATAATATATATATATATATATATATATATATATATATATATATATATATATACACCGTATTTACGGCCAATATTAACCGTATTAATCGCTTGAAAAAAACAACAATAACAAATTATATCATATTTTATTAAATATATATTGTAGTGGTTTAAAAAGTTAAAAACCATGATCTGAGTGCCATCAGCGAGAATCGAAACCAAAACATTCAGCTCTCAAACATTATTCGTACCCTCTGAGCCGAAGCCACATGCTTATCTGAACTTTACAAATTTACCGATCTAAAACGTACAAATGCATACTTGTGCATGCGTATAGGATACACATTAATTCAATTTACACCTGCCATGTTTCCAATTGTACAATTTTGACCCCTTAACGCCTAGTTTTCGGGCTAAAAAGAAAATTGAATTTGTTCCACACGTCCAAATCTCCCGAGGCAAATCAATTCCGCACACCCACACACACATATATATAAGTAATTAAATCAAAAGGATGCAGTGTTTACCTGATATACGCAATGGTAAACTTCAACCTAATATAAATACCAGTGTTTATATATAGATAATTTAATCCCAATAATTTGCTCATTTCTTTCTGTCCTCTGATGGGAAGAATAGCAAGAATAGCATTCTTTGAAACTCCGCGGAATAAGGACTTTGTAAATTGTTTTTTGGAGTATTCAGTCGAACAATAAATTTTGATTGTAAAGTCCAACTTACTGTTTTGATTTTTTTTCTCTAATTGATAAATTAAATATATTATACTATGTCTCTCTTGTTGTCTATTTGTCTTGCCGGATTTCAGGACAAGAAGTAAATTAGTCTGGTACAGTATTCAGCCTAGTGTAGAAGCAACACGTGTTGAAGAAGGTGCACCATTCCTCGTACAAGCCATTTTTAGTTAGCTATACTGAGGTGAGTTTGGCGCCGAATATTATTTTATTGTGAATACTTAATCAATACTTAATTACAGGGGAAAATATCCTAATGTCAGGTTGTACAGAAAGACATTAGACGGTTGCGCATCATACTAAGTAGGCCATCAAGTTATTTCCTAAAACAAAACGTAAAACGATTACTATATGCTCTATCAAATAATTGTTGTTCTTTATGAATTCGTCGAAGCTTCTCTATTACTCGGTCCGTCGGTCTGTCACATTTATTTTCGGGATAGCATTTTAATCACTAAAGGCGTATAGTGAATGGACTCTTCTCGTGAATAACCGTTCTAGGTTTTTTAGATACCTCATTTTGTCTCAATAAGAAGCTCATCCATCCGTCGTTCGTTCTGTCGCGCGTTTTATCTTTCGCGTTTAAGTTAAAACAACATTTCTCTCGTAAAAACTGCGAATTGAATGGGCGTATTCCAAGAACACACTTTTTTTTATTTCGATTCTGCAAACGACAATTTAAATCATTTTTATCAAATTATTTTTTTTTCATTTATTTGTTTTAAAATACTTTTCACGAACATTCGATGTCGTGACAGGAAATTTCTTCCCCTCGAATCAAAGATAATTTTTCTAGAAGGAAAATCTGAAGAGAAAATAAAGCTCTGACCTTTTTCTCGAAATGTTCAAAGTGCAAAAAATGTATTATTTCTTCATTCTCGGGATTTAATTATACAAGCCAAATTGCCACCCGCGGCGTATCTCTACGTCTAGCTCTTTTAGTTAATAGAATGCAATGCATGTAGTATTCTTTTCCTTGAGTCACCCCAAACAAGGCAGATTGACACTTAGAGGTAAAAGACTTGTGTGAATAAACGATCATACATAAAGGGTGCATCGTTATTAATTGTGTAGTGAGGTATTTATTAACAATACAGTTTTAGTTGTAAGCAATTTTAATCTATATATATTTATAAAAGTGAAATTGTCTGTGTCTGTCTGTCTCTGTGTGTACATTTCACTACCAAATTACTTAGTCAATTTTCAGTCTACAGAATCGAGATTTGACATAAGGGAAATTGACATTTGGGGAAATCTTTTTAATTGGTTTTCGTCCAGGAATTTGGCTGTTGAGTGGGTCAAAGTTCAACGATTTGACCATAGAAAACCAAACTCCTCCGCAAATTTTGTGTCTAGACATTTAGAATTTTAGATGTATGTTACTTCGACATGGATCAAACTTTTTAATTTGATTTGAATCCAAGACCATAAATGTTAAAGGGTCAGAATTGGGGTCAAAGTAAAAATAAAATTGACCTCTCGGCCAATTTTTGGCCTAACATTAGAAAATTTAAATAAAGTGTATTCAGACATAGGGCAAGATTTTTAATTAGAGTTTGGCGGAAAATTTGGTTGAAAAATGGCCAAAGTTCAAAACATTTTACTTTTGCGGTCTCTTGCAAACAATTCGGCCAATTTTGGGTCTAAATATTTGAAATTTTACATAAAGGGTATTCAGACATGCAGTCAGCTTTTTAATGAGTTTTGAGGCGGAAATTTGGTTGCCAAGAGGTCAAAGTTGAGACAAAGCTGAAAGAGTTCACCGTTGCAGACTCTACCAAACTCCTCCTTCAATTTTGGCTCTAAACACTTGAAATTTTAGATGTAGGTTATCTGAACATTGGTCAAACCTTTTAATATATATATATATATATATATATATATATATATATATATATGCGCATAAAGTTTGAAAAGTACATAGGGCCCGAGCAAAGCCGGGACGAATAGCTAGTTTCAGAAGAAAAAAGAAATGTTGTGCCAAACAAAATGGCTGCATCAATCCAAGAAAGCATTGAATTGTAAAAGCTTGAAAACAAAAACGTAGACGAAGAGTGCTTTCTCATGTGAAGACGAAAAATTATGTGCAGGAATTCTCACAGATTCATTATATTTTATGCAGTGATTCTGCTTTCTGCTTGGTTAGTAGCGGAGCGTGGTTTAATCTGCATGGCTAGTTCTTATCCCCTATATTTATAAATCTAACCTTCAAATTTTTTGTAACCATGCTCTGTTTGATATATAAAAAATAACACATTTAAATATCCTCGTTGATGCCGCGTGGACCAATATCTTCTCTGTCCTTGCTGAATAGTGTGCTAATAAGACAACTGAATGGTTCAAAGCGGGCATTGAAGCACATATTCCCGTACGGAAGTATTATAGCAAGCCCCACTCGTCCCATGGTTCACTTGAAATCGTGCAGCTACCATTGCACAAAGACAGCATGCACCACGCCGATTTATACGCAATAAGTCAAATGCAAATAGGCAAAATTTCATAGATGCTAAAATCATTGTAAGAGAGTAATAACCACAGCCAAACGAAGATATGCTGAAATAATCAGGGAACGCATAGAACCAAAGAAGATAGGAACCTGCGATTTCTGGAAAATTTTTAATAATGTAGTGAATAAAGGGCAATGAGTAATTCCTTCACTATCAAATAACCAGTAGGTTGCATGCACGGCAATTGAAAAGGCGGAACTGTTTCCTCAGCGATTTGCCTCCAACTCCACCATAGAGCCAATAAGCAACGCCTTCCCAAATTGCAGACAGAAGCCGCAATTGATGATCTGAAAATCAACCCTTTTCCTTTCCACAATATTATACAAAATTTAGACGCCTTCAAGGCGTGTTGGCCTGGTCTCATCTCTGCTATACTAATTAAGAAATGCTCAGATGAGCTAGCCCGCGTACTTTCCAAACTCTACAACAAATGCCTTGCTGAATCCTGCTTCCTAATAGTTGGAAGATTTTTTCTGTGGTACCAGTATACAAGAATTCTGGTTAAACAATCGAGTCTCTCAATTATCGCCCTATCAGTCTCCCCCACCCTCTTCGCCAAAATCTTTGAGATACCAATCAATCAAGCACTGGACTTGCAAAAGCTAATCTTCTCTCCGGCAAACTGCGGATTTTTCAGTGTCGTTCTAATACAGATATTTTAAAATTCATCTCTGAACGCATATACTATGCACTGGATAAGGCGAGTGAAGCCCAGGCTGTAGCCCTCGATATATCCAAGGCCTTTGACAAAGTTTGGCATGAAGGGCTGCTAATGAAAATCAAATTATATGGTATAACTGGACGAATACTAAATATAATTGGATCCTTCTTAGACAATAAGACTGTCCAGGTTGTCAATGATGAACGTTCATCCAAGCAGCATTCCAAGCAGCATTACCTCAATGCGGGAGAGCCTTAAGAATCGATTCTTGGACCACTATTATTTTCTGATATGCATCAATGACTTCCGCGATAATATTGAGTTCGTGATGAGTATATTTACTGATGATACAATGCTCTATAACATACATGATGAAAGAACGGGTGTACACAAATTCAGGACGATGGCTGAATCCTTAGAAAATGACTTCCAGACCGTAGTGGAATGGGGACGAAAATGGAAGTTAACATGTAATGCTAGTAAGACTAAGCTGCTCTCCTTATAACAGAACAAGAAGCCTTCCCAACCACCGATATCCATGACAAATAACTCCTTACCTGAGAATTCTTCCTTCAAACCCATCGGCTTAATCTTTACGGGAAATATGAACTGGAATAAATACATTGATGACATTGCGAAGACTGCTGCAAGGAAGGTGAGCTCCCTCTATCGTGCTAGAAAACTACTCACACCTGAGAGTATTCTGTATCTTTACAAGGCCACTAGTCGCCCATGCATGGAGTACTGTTGCCACATCTGGGTTAGTGCGTCTACCACTAGTCTATACCTCTTGCATATGGTCCAAAAAAGGGTCCGCAATCTAATCTTTGTCAACTAGGCTCAAACCCCCTTACCCTTCTCCGCAATATTGCATCCCTGTGGCTGTTATACAAGTATTTTGATGGAATATGCCCTGATGAACTCATTGCACTTGTGCCCCCTCGACGTACATGTCCCCCGAAAAACACACTTAGCAACAAAATCATATCCTTTCACTCTTGAGGTCCCTAAATGTCAGAGAGTCTTCTATTCTAATAGCTTCTTCCTTAGAATGGCTAGATTTTGGAATTCTCTTTCTGCTACCTGTTTCCCAAACTGTACTGATATGCAGAAGTTTATATGTCACATAAACGAACATTTTAATCTTTTATAAAGATAAATGGGTGTTTCACGAATTGGAAGACAACCAAAGGAAAAAAAACGATGTTATGAAGTGTCACCTCTCCTTTTACGCAACAAGAACGGCCCGTTTCTTGACCTTGCTATGAAAAGTGGGTTCTTTACGACCATCTTTCTCGAACTTGCGATGAAAAGTAGATTCTTTATGACCAACGGCGACGCTCAGCTCATTGGTTAGACAACGACGAAGCTCCACGACACTTCTCGAAGCAAGAGTTGCACCTAAAGGTCATGTTGACTATTTGGTGGTTTGTGACTAATCTCATCCAATATAGTTTTTGAATGCAGGCGAGGCTATTTCGGCTGAGAAATATTGTCAACAAATGGATGAAATTCATCAGAACCTTCGACAACTTAACCCAGCATTAGTCAACAGAAACCACCAATTCTTCTCCACGATAATGTCCGACTGCACGTTGTTAAACCATCCCTGCAGAAGCTGGACGGATTGAGCAACGAAACGCTGCTTCATTCGCCGTACTCTCCAGACATCTCACCTATCGACTACCTTTTTTGAAGCATCTCGAAAACTTTCTGCGTGAAAAATGCTTCAAAAACTTAGGCGATATAAAAAAACGCCTTCAGCGACTTCGTCACGTTACTGGCACAAATACACTTGTTTTGCATTGGCAAACGTGTGTTGATTCTGATGGTGCTTATTTCGATCAATAAATTTTTGTTTGAGCAGAGATATGTTCATCTTAGTTTAAAAGTTAAAATTTTCTTTTCAACCCGATATAAGGTGCTGACAGGAATTTTTACACGGTAGAGGGAATCTCCCTTTTTGCAGCAGCCTTGGTAATCTCTATGTATTTCGATAACGTTATCTGTGAATGTTCGACCGATGAGTTTAAATGGTGCGCTGCTATTGGCCATAGAAATCGGTAGTTTAAAAGGAAAGCAGCTTTTTACCATTAGCATGAACTACTACAATCAATTTATACTCCCATTCCACCACAGTGTTGATATTCTAAGAATTCAACCATTGCATTGGATGTGTGTTTGTTTTTCACGCATGTTGAGAAAAATATAGTGTTGTTAACAAATGTACCATTCCTGTTATAGATTTTCACTATATTATTAAAGATTTTCCTGAAATCGCGAGTTCCTAAAACGCAAAAGTGTGTACATATCAATTTGAGTTTGTCATCGATCTATTCATTCCTATATAAACCAAATACAATAATATTTTTCCAATACGATTTGATCACTCTTATATCCTGTTCTGCCGGGTAGTTATAGATGCTACTAGTATTCAGTAATCCTGTATTGCATAACGAGGACCGTGTTTGGGTGGAAAAGCTTTGCTTATGTCAGAATTTAGCCTGGCGAAGCCGATGAAATTACATGATTCCCGATGGAGGACTTTCTGTCTCTTTGGCTGGCGAGACATCAAGCAGAAAAGACCATTATATGTTATATCCCCAGTGAAAAGTTGCGCTCACAATATAGCAGAACGAGACAAGCTATCCGTCTATTTATTTATCTACCTCTGTCTTTCTCTCTCTCTCCCTCATATATATATGTATATATATACATGCATGCACACATATATATATACATATATATATATATATTATATATATATATATATATATATATATATATATATATACTAGCAAAAGTACCTGTCGTTGACTGGGTTCAAAAACAGCCTACAGAAAATGGACTCTGATTTATGAAAGTATGGTAGGTTATGAAAAGGAAGGGTTGTAAAGAAATAACTTCGAATTTGGGTTTATCAAAACCAAAACAAAATATGATGAAAGTAAAAATAAAATAGATAAACCCCATCATTTATTATACCATTCCTGTTCACACTGAAACCCTTATCACAATATTATGTGGATCTATATTAAAAAAACCTTGTTAAACTTTGACATATTCCCATTCTATGGAGGTCAGGCGCGAACGAACACCCCATAATTTTATTATAACATATTTCTTCAAACTGAAACATAATTATCAAAGTATACTTACGCAGATAGATCTGAAAAGTCTTTATTAAAGTCTGTGCCTATTTCCATTCTATGGACGCCAGGCGCGAACGCAGACCCCATACTTGTATTATACCATCCCTATTTAAGTTAAAACATACTTATCAAAGTATTATTATGTATATCTATATCAAAAACACTTGTAAACGTTTTTTTTTTAATTTTAAATTTTTTATTTCCATACTTTGTCGACCAGGCGCGTACGCAGACCCACAATTTTAATGAACCATCATTATGCCAGATCAAACATACCCATTCCTGTGCCTCGATACAGCTATCATTATATGTAATCAGTTTTCCATAATAGTCAACCATATAGGAGCCTATTCGTGACCAGACACCCCCCAAATACAGTTAGCTTTATATATATATATATATATATATATATATATATATATATATATATATATATATATTTATTTACCAGTGGTGAAAGAAAAAAAACCGGACTAAAGTGCTCAATGTGTAGTCAGAGCAGTATATAGGAAATTTATTACTGTGAGTCCAGAATGAGTTTACAAATTGTTTCAACTAGAGGAAAATCCTCAAAGAGAGGAAAAATCCAACTAGCATCATCAGAATTCATAGATGGACTAAGTTATAAAGTCAAATAAAAATGGAAAGATCGTAGATAAAGGGGAGTTAGAAAAGAAGGGGGAGTGGTGGGGAGAGGAAGTTGGAGTTTAAAGTAGTAGGAGTGTATTAAAAAAAGAGAGGGGTTTATAATTAAATATTAATTATGTGTAAATTCTTATATACGTGTTTTTTAACGGTTTAAACTTAAAAGACGCTACTTTTGTTGATAACGGCATAAGTAACAGTTAATTTAAAGGATCACCATGGCAACAGGTTGGAAAGTTAATGTTAGTGAAGGAACGGGTTGAAAATTGGGTTTAAAGTAATTTAGCCGGGCGGGGAGAGATTGAAAGATATTTATTGTTTATAAAATGGAAAGAAAAAGAAAAGGAAAAATAAGTTAATGAATTATACTTTACAGGTTTATTTTGATAGTGTAATGATATATATATATAATTAAATATAATATATATATAAATAAATTAGCCGGGCAGGTAGAAATTATACGTTACAGGTTTATTTTAATGAAATAAAATAAAATAGGGGAAAGCTTAAGTAAGTAACTTAAATAATAGAAAAAAACATTTTTAATAAGTAACACACAAATATAAGCACACGCATAAATATGTACAGCAAATGCACATACGTAAATGGGGGAAAAAGCACATGCGTGATCACACATACATATATATATATATATATATATATATATATATACATATACATATATACACAAACATACATATATAAACACATATATATATGTACACATACACAGATACGTAAAAATACACGCATATATACATATATAAACATATATGCAAATACACATACATCCAGATGCAAACACTTACACATACATATATATATATACATATACATATACATACATATATATATATATAAATATAAATTAGCTGGGAGGGGGGAAAATATATATATCACGTGTATACAAGTAATTTGTCTCTCTGGTGTTTTCTTGTGACTGTCTTTAAAAAAAAACGGTTATATGAACATCGGGGTCCGAGTAAATTTATTAGCAGACGGAAACAACGACCACACGGGTGGCCGTGTCAACCTTAGCAAGTGAGATTTTATGAAGAGAGATACGTCTGTGTGCTGTCTCCAATAAGACTAGCGCACAGTGTTGCTATCTGTATATCTGCCTGCTTCTTTCTCTATCTCTTTCTCTTTATATGTATAAGTATAGATAGAGAGATAGATAGATAAATATATAAGAATATATATATAAAATATCTATATATATTTATATATAAGTATATATATATACATTATATATATATATAATACATAGTTATATATTTGTATAGTTGTATGTTTCAAATGGCGGTGTGATGCGTCTAGTGTGTAGTTGTAGTCGTAGTAGTAGATGTGCTTATCATCTCTTGCTCTCAGCTAACACCGCTGGCTAGCATTTATATGAAAAAGGAGCCGAATGCGGAAGTCTCTCTCTGCCAGTATACAGTCTCTCCATTTGCAAGCCCTATGTAGTGGTTCCATGCACTGAAACATCGAAACTGAGCACCCTGCGGCCTCAGGCTAAACTACAAGGACTCGGAGACGTTGGCCCCCGGACATGTGACATGCAGGCCCATTGTCGTGTGGATATGCCCTGGTGACTCATGAACTAACCCCCAGCTATGGGTCACGTAGTTCCACTTTCTTGCGGCTGTCTTGAGAAAGGCAATGGCTAAGGGAGTAAACCCCAACAGAAAATCCGGAGTGGAGCCCCTAAGGCGGTAGGAAGACAGACCAGTCTCCTTCCGACAACTCTCGCATTCTGATTCGTCTTGACACAGTCCTGCCACTGGAACCGGCGCATTAGGAAGAGAGAGTGAGGCTGATCCTGCGCAAATCTCCCTCACTTTAATCCAAGACAAGCGCAAGTTTTTTTTTTGTTAACCTCAAGACCTGCAGCGACAGGGAAACGGCGAAGCAGTAGGTGTGGATACACTGGAAGCTGTAGCTGTGAACTTACATAGGCGATTCAGGACATGTGGTCGTTCCTCACTGGACTGAGGCAGTAGTGGGTCCGGCAGCATCCTGAGTGACCGAGCAGCCCTCTTTAGAATCGCTCTGCTCGCCTCCGTAGAATGAGGATGGGGCTAGAAAAGGTGCCCTAAAAATCGCCTGGTTCACCAAACCCTGGCCAGTATACCGCGGTTGGCGGAGATCCCTCTTCAGCAAGTCGAAACAAAAGAAAAAAAGAAAACAAAGGTGCTTACTTTAGCATCGTGAAATGTCCGAACCCTGCTCAACAATGCAAAAGCAAATTGACCTGAAAGACGAATAGCGCTTGTAGCTCGTGAGCTTGCTCGCTAAAATATTGACATTGCAGCCCTAAGTGAGACTCGTTTGGCAGACAAAAGCCAACTGAACGAAACTGGTGGAGGCTACATCTTCTTCTTGTGTGGGCGCAGTGTTGAGGAGCGGCGTGAAGCTGGTGTGGGTTTTGCTATCAAAACAACTCACGTACCAAAACTAACAAGCATTCCTGAAGGTATCAACGACACACAACTGAAAATGCAGTTATCTCTTGGACGCAACACCAGCGCTACGTTGGTCAGCGCCTATGCCCCAACGATGACTAAACCTGATAATGTCAAAGACGAGTCTTATGAAGAGCTGGACTCTCTCATTTCCTCAGTCTCTCAGTCGGAAAAGCTTGTAATTCTTGGGGACTTCAATGCACGTGTAGGTACAGATCATCAATCCTGGCACATCATTGAAAAGCATGGAGTAGGCAAATGCAATAGCAACTGGCTCCTCCTCCTTAGAACCTGTGCGTCACATGATCTCAACATCACAAACACTATGTTCCGTCTCCCAAATCTCAATAAAACCACATGGATGCATCCACGCTCTCGGCACCGGCATTAGATCGACTATGTAATTATCAGAGTCAAGGACAGGCAGGACGTGAGACTGACCAAAGCCATGTGCGGGGCTGATTGTTGGACCGACCACCGCCTCATCCTCTCCAAATTCAACTTCTTCATCCAACCAAAGAGAAGGCCTCAGGGTAAAAAAACAGCCAAGAGGCTCAATACAGCCAACTTGAAATGTCCTAAAACAGCAGAGGAATTCCAGAGCAGCATACATAATAAACTTGCTAACTTCAATCTCAAGCACAACAGCGTTGAAGAGAGCTGTACATCCTTCAGAGATGTTGTTCACTCTGCTACTCTTGACGTTCTAAGTCCTGCCACCAAACACCACCAGAACTGGTTTGACGAGAATGATTCTGAGATTCACAACTTGTTGCAGTAAAAACGTCGCCCACTAAGAGCACATCAAAATTACCCTGCCTTCTTTAACATGCGCAACAAAGTCCAATCTAAGCTGCGTTCAATGCAGGATTCCTGGCTCAGTGCCAAGACAGATGAAAGCCAAGGCTACGCAGACAAACACGATACAAAGAATTTTTACGATGCACTAAGGGCAGTTTACGGACCACAGTCTTCGGGAACCTCTCCTCTGCTCAGTGCTGACGGCTTAACTCTACTCACGGGAAAGAAAGAGATCCTCAACAGATGGGCTGACCATTCCAACAAAGTGCTCAATCGCCCTGGAGCCATCAATGATATAGCAATTGAACGTCTCCCCCAAGTCCCCCATCAACAGCTCGACACACACCCCCATCAATCGAAGGGGTCAGCAAAACCATTCATCAGTCAACCAGTGGAAAAACTCCAGGTCAAGATAAAATCCCAGCTTAGGTTTACAAGTCCGGTGGTGCAGCCTTGCAGGAGCAGCTGACCTGCTTGTATCAGATCATGTGGAGGAAGGGACAACTACCACAAGAGTTTAAAGACGCCACAATCGTTCACATCTATAAGCGAAAAGGAAATAGCCAATCTCTCTCCTTCCATAGTAGGAAAGATCTTGGCTCGCATCCTCCTCAACCGCTTACTTGGTCACCTGGAACAGGGTCTCCTGCCGGAGAGTCAATGTGGTTTCTGCGCCGGTCGGGGGACCACTGACATGATCTTTGCCGCTCGTCAGCTTCAAGAGAAATGCATCGAACAGCACCGAGACCTTTACACAACCTTTATCGACTTGACCAAGGCATTTGACACAGTAAGTCAGGAAGATCCGTGGAAAATAATGAAGAAATTCGGTTGCTCAAGTACTTTCGTCACAGTAGTTCGTCAATTCCATGAAGGCATGATGGGGCGTGTCCTTGACAACGGTGAACCCTCGGAGGCTTTTCCGGTAACAAGTGGAGTTAAACAAGGCTGTGTCCTTGTCCCTACACTGTTCAGCTTGATGTTTTCTGCAATGCTATTTGACGCTTTCAGCGACCAGTCACCAGGCATCAACATTAAATTCAGAACAGATGGAAAGTTGTTTAACCAAAGGAGACTGCAGACTGTGACAAAGGGTGAAGGAAGCAGTACTGAGTGACTTTCTTTTTGCTGATGACTGTGCCCTCAATGCCAGCAAGAAATGCAAGAGCAGATGAAAAAATTCTCCGCAGCCTGTGACAACTTCTGCCTCACAATTAGCACCAAGAAGACAGAAATTATGTTCCAACCAGCCCCCAGAAATCTGTATCATGAGCCAAGTATCTCAGTCAAGGGACAGAACCTTCAAGCGGTTTGTACCTTTACCTATCTGGGCAGTACTCTGTCCTGGACAGTCACAATCAATCTCGAAATCAACAACAGAATCGCAAAGGCAAGCAGCGCATTCTGGAGACTCAAAAGCAAAGTCTGGGAAAGGAGGGGAATCAGCATTGACACCAAGCTGAAGGTTTACAGAGCAGTTGTCCTCACCACATTGCTCTATGACTCAGAAACCTGGACTACCTACAGAAGGCACGAAAAAACGTTGAACCACTTCCACCTGAGATGTCTCCGAAATCTTTTCAATATCAGATGGCAAGACAAAGTCCCTGATACAGAGTTCCTGAAAAGTGCTAATCTTCCCAGCATAACTACCACTATTCGAAAAACCCAACTGAGATGAGCAGGTCACGTCTCCTGCATGCCAGATGAAAGAATCCCAAAACAACTCCTGTATGGTGAGCTGTGCCAAGGCAAGCGTCCAGTCGGAGCACGAAGAAAACGCTTTAAGAACAACTTGAAAGTCTCCCTCAAAGACTTCAACATCAGTACCGAGGGCTGGGAATCGCTTGCATCAGACAGACCTCACTGCCGCCACCTCATCAACAAAGGAGCTGAAACAGCTGAAGAAATAAGAACCCTCAAAGCGTGCAACCCGCAAAGCCAGAGCAACAAGCTCTATCCCCACAACACCTGCTCAACACTGTCCAACTTGTGGGAGAGCCTTCCATGCCCGATCCGACCTTACAAGTCAACTCCGGAACACAAAAACAATACTTCTACTCACTGATGTCATGGTCATCTTCGACTTCGAAGGACGAACACGTGAGAGATTATATATATATATATATATATATATATATATATATATATATAAAGATAGAGAGAGAAGCGGGCAGACGGAGTACTGTTGCCACATTTGGACAGGAACTGCTAGAAAGGACTTATCCTGCTTTGATGGAGTTCAAAATAAACTTCGTAGCTTCGTAGATGTCCTTTTCTCTTCCCTGCAACCTCTATCTCACAGAAAAGATGTTGCGAGTTTGTCTCTGCTTTTATTTCATGGTAAGTACTCGACTGAGCTTCAATCTATGGTCCCCCCTCGTCAAACTTTCACAAGAAACACTCGTCTAGCTGAAAACACTATCAATAATTCCCCCCACTTTATCTGTGCCTAAAACTAAACGTAGATTCTATGAACAAAGCTTCTTTCTTAGAAGTGCACGCCTGTGGAACTGTCTTCCGTTTTCCTGCTTTCCAGCTGACTACAATCTGATTGTCTTCAAGTCCAACGTAAACAAATTCTTTATGAGCCGTTCCACTTAAGTTGACAAATTTACCGAATTTCCATTACTAACGATTACTATCTTCGAGTGGTCTTTGGTCCTTGATAAGTGGTGATGCCTATGTAAAAAAAATGTTTATAGATTTACTAAACTAAGTAATAAATTATTATGATTTGGAAGCACAGCTGTTTTACGTAAAGAGTAGTAATGTCGACTATATTTAGTTTTAATTTCTTTATGGAAAGAATTTGATTCATAGGTGTTCGTCAGGATGCTCTACAATTTATTCTCAACAGCCTTTAAGTGTAAGCCGTAAATAGTTTGACATCTGATCACCAGTAGAACAGGTATTCTAGCAATAAATTAAAAAGCATTTTGATTTTAATCTTCGCAAGTGTACGTAAATTTGTTGCAAAAAGATTTTGTTCTGGCAAGTAATTTTACCAATGCTGGCCAGAGTATTTCTTTGTCTCCTACATAATATTTTGATTGCATAAATTCCCCTCTGGATAAAAAATACCGTACGTTCGCAACAATATATGCCATATACACATTTACTATGTCTAAACTATTAGCCACTAGCTTATGTAACTTTAGAATTACATTTTAGATACATTTAGTCGTTATAATAAAATCCTACATTTCATCCTAAGAGTAACATCATCACAATTGCAACATTTTTAGACAAAGTAGTTCTTTTTTTTCACTCTAAACATACAGTCCTCACACCGCCCCACTTATCACCGTCCCAATATTTTATGCAGATATTTGAATATAGACTAATTATAGACATGCTTTTCTTTAAAATGAAAACTTTTCTTACATTTTGTTCATAGTATTTGCGCGTGGGGATGTTGGCAGCAATTATTAAGGTTAAATTTGAAGACAATACTTTGACAACTCCTCCCATTAACACAATGTGGTGTCTATTTTGAAAGCCGTCTGTAACATGGGTATGTAACAGTTGACCATCTCGAAATCCGTTCTTAACATAAGGAAGTTGGGGGTATCCATTTCGAAAGACATACTTAACATAAGGAGGTTTGGAGTGTCTATTCTGAATTCCATTCTTAACATGAGGGGATTGTGGGTTGCGCAACAACAACAACAACAACAACAATCGTACTTCATTTTTTTACGAGGAGGGTATGCTTGATTATAGACCAATTGTAGGGGGGGGGGTTATAGATAATTTATCCTTAGATCCACCTACACACTTTTCTATAATATGACGACTTTTTCAGTTGTTCTACTACTGATTAAGAACATCTCATTTACATTTGGCGGATTACAAGTTGTTTTCGCGGTATAACGCCCTGTATTATGCACTTTAAATCACTAACCGCCAGATGGGCGAAGAACAAATCTAATCATATCCGACCACCCCAAAAAAACTTCGTTGGTTCATAGAATTTGTGCGTGGGGATCCTGGCAGCAATTATCAAGGTTAAATTTGTGGCAAATATTTTGACAGTCACATCACTCACAAAATGGGGTGTCTATTCCGACATTAGGATGTTGCGGGTTACCATTCCGAAAGACATTCTTAACATGAGGAGGTTGGGGTTGGCCATTCCGAAAGCCATTCTACACATGCGGAGGTTGGGCTTGCCCATTCCGAAAATCGTTCTTAACATTAGAAGGTCGGGGTGTCTATTCCAAAAGCCGTTCTTAATATGAAGAATTTGGGATTGGGCAACAGCAACTACAACCGTACTTTAATTTTTCTATAAAGTGATGGCATGCTTCTACCGGGCAACACCGGTTAACGGGTGCTGTTAGTTATTTATAAATTCAAGCGTTAAACAAGCGTAATACAAGAATAAAAATCAAAATATAAAGTATAAAAAAATGTTCTTGGCAGCGTCGGATAGAGAAAGCTAGTACAGGATGTAAATAACTTTTTTATGAAAAGGTTCATTTCTGTTCGTTTTTGTTGCTGATTACAAATAGAATTTATACAACAAATTTTAATTAATAATATTCTTTAATAGAAGAAGCCAGATCATTCTTTTGAAAATATAATCTTGTAAGTTTAATTTTAAAATCTATGTCATTTTTGTTACATAATTAAAATCATTGATATTTATCTGAGATTTTCGGTGTAATACACCTTCCTCAAAGAGGACTACTCTCTCTCTCTCTCTCTCTCTCTCTCTCTCTTTCTTTTCAATTTGTTGGTGTTATAATATATAACTCCTCATATTAAACATTCGCACCAACCGTACAAATATATCAATTTCAAATTTTACGACAACCGTCAATAACATCGGGCGTATACTTTTCTTTTTCCACTAGAAAACGGACACTTCGAGGTTAATACCAGAAGAATATAGAAAAAAACATTTTTTTTTTTGAAAATTGTGTGTTACACCGAAAATCTCAGAAAAAGAAATGATTTTATTAATTAAATAAAAGGCATATAACATTATTTGATTTGCAATAGATGTTTTAAATTAATAATATTCTTATTTATTAGTTTCTTTCTGTTTTTTTTCTGTTTCCATGAAATATGGATTCGCTTTTTTTGAGTCGAACGTTTTTGTTTCCAAGTGATGCTTTCACGTGTGATGACGTTCTTTTCTGTGATCACCAACTTTAGATAAATACGTCTGATATAACTGCATAGAAAAGTCGCAAAACTTTGTTGGTGTATTTTCTGTGGAATTAACAAAAAATAATCGATTCTAATGTCAGCTAGCTGCCTCTTTTGGAGACAGGTTCCGCTATGAACTGATAATATGAACAGACAAAAGTGTGGATGGTGGGAAGAAGGGAGAGTATCTGAAGCAGAATTTTATTTTAGATCGTCAGACAGGCTGCTATCGAAGCAAGAATAATCACACGGTGTTTGTATGGCTTAGAAAATCAAAATAGATATGCTTTCGAGTGAAATTAACGCTTCCTTGTTGCCATCCAAAATGAGAACGACGTTGTCTGAAAACAACCACCTTTTACAGAGAGAATCTTTTTTGCCATTTTGCGGAACAACTATCAATAAATAGGTGATAGTTATTGACAGGTAGTTCTTTGGTGTTGGAATTATTGCAAGACAATGTGAAGTCAACATACAAGGTGTGAGAAACGGATTAACTGCATGTGAGGCTGACAACGTGGGGATCGCAGTTCATGTTTACCAGAAATGTCACGTAGCAAGCATAAAACGTATTCATTTTCGTCGCGTGACTGATTATGATCGTACGAAGTTTAACAATAACTTCGATTCTTCAGATACGGCCATTAAATGTATGCGTTTAGAAATGATAATGTTATTTCGAATCCATTCGTAACGGGCCGGCAAATAGGCGACTCAGACATATCGTACAGATGTTTAGATGGGCCTTTAAATACTATTCTATAATTAAGCAAAACAATTCGAAGAAAATGTTAATTACAACTACAGCATATTCGAATGTTTGACATTCAGAGCTTCTTATAGCGTTTCTTAGACGATTCTTTTGTGAGATGTGTTTAACTATAAAAACACTGTTAGGCGCGAGCGCGATTAAGTGGTGATGCCGTTACGAGAGTCAGTTAAAATACGTTATGACAAAGATTCTCCCCCATTCCTTGATTAGATTTTCATCTATGACGCTCGCGACAAATACCCCTCCAGCCGTCCTCATCATATCACACATTTCTTCATCCCCTTACACCGTCCATATTCATTCTTCCTATTTCATAAAGAAACAAGCAGGGAGGGAATTCATCTTATTCGGATTATACCTTTTCTAAGAGATAAATACACTGTGATTATTAATCCACTCTTTTTTAATCCCAATCCTGTCCACTCCCATGAACAGCCGAACTCAAATCTTCATACATGTGTTTTCATGCGACTATATATATTATCTTATATAATATAAAGAGAAGAATTCTAAATTTTATTGCACAATAAACTAATTGATGTATATATGTGTGTGTGTGTGCGCGCGCACGTGCGTGTGTGTGCGCGCACGTGCGTGTGTGTGTCTACTTCATTTAATCACATAAATTAATATACGAACGTATAAATTTATGCGTAAATTTTAAGTATTTACTTCAACACTGTTCAATACGTAGGTAGAGCTAGATAGTAAGTTATAAAATAAAATATATATAGCAATTAAGCTACACAGAATATTCCGCTAGGATTAATCAGGCTTATGGCTAAGCCTGATGAATCCTAGCGTGGGTGAAACGCGGAATATTCTGTGTAGCTTAATTGCCATATGTATTTTATAACTTACTACTATATATATATATATAGTATAAATGGTAACTAATAAAAACTGAAGAAAGTGCTCAATACTGTTGTAGAGCAAATATGCGTTTTATTTTTTTATTACCGTATCTTTCTATTAAGTTACATTATTGTTTCAGCTACCCGGCCGTTTTTTTATTTTTTATTTTTATTTTTTTTTTTTTTTTGCCGTCTGTAGCTTCCTCGGACTATTACAGAAATGTTCGTTATTATGGGATGAAAGAGTGAATGAGGTCAGGGGAGGGGTGCGAGGAGAGCTGAAAAAGAGGAAGGGAACAAGGGGAAAGGTGGGAGGGGGTGCTTGGTATGTCGGTAATGTTTTAGTTTTGGAGTTTAAGCAACTAGTAGGGGAGGGTCTGGGAAGTTCATTTCTGGTGTGGCTGAGGGCATAGGGATACATGGAGGGGGAAGGGGAACATGTGGGTGTAGGAGGAGGGGGTTACTTTAAAATTCGAGTCTTAATGTTAAAGTTTTTGGCGTCTCGTTGGTATGTCTAGTCATTTTTTTCTTGTCTTGTCGAATTTTTCTCTGGGTTATTTAACGATGATACTGATGAAAGAACTTTAGACTACCTTGCCATTTGGGTCGTAACATACCACAACCGACATATTATTTTTTTTTATTAACACGATACGTAATCGGGAATAAATTCCAATTTGGAACCCATCGGATCGTATAGTAACATGAGGTCCGCCGCGAGATCAGTTAAACACCAAATAAGTGAGGTCGCACCCCGTGGCTTATAACTCTCGTTGAAATACTAAAATATTTTGCACTGACGAATAAGGCAATATTACGGACAAAGAAAACTTTCTACGAAACCTATCGCCAGAGAGATTAGAAAGACTCAAGAAGGATTAATTAATAGAAATAGGAAGGAAACTAGATTTAGAGGTGAGCGGAGCCATGAAGTTGATTAGAGTGATCACTGAGCATATGATGGATAATGATATCTTCAACGAACAAACACTGGAAGAATCACCAGCGGAGATAACGGCCATGACGCCCAGTTTAGTCGAACTATAAAAAGCTAGAATAATGGCTAGAATGGAGATTGAGAAAGCTCGAATCGAGCAAGAGATTAGAATGAGCAAATTGGATATATCTTATCAAACACGGGAGGACAGGCAAAACAATTTTGACATGATGAAAAAAGCACACCTGTTCCCAAAATTCGTGGGGAAACATGTGGATGAATACGTCGCGCATTTTAAGAGAACTGCACTGAACATGAACTGGCCGGAAGAATGCTAAACGATGCTTTTACAGATAGCGTTAAGTCGCAAAGCGCAAAAGACGTACGCAGCACTTTCAGCGTAGGACTGCGTTGATTATTAAACAGCAAAAAACGCGATCCTTAAAGGATATGAACTAGTCCTATAAAAAAAGCACTTACACGCGCGGGGGCGATTAAGTGGCGATACTGTTACGAGAGTCAATTAAAATGCGTAATAACAAAGATTCCCTTTCTTTTATTAGATTTTTTCGATCGTTGAAAGGAAGAGGAAAGTGAATCTTTCATGATGCCCACACGTTACTAACGGAAATGGCCCAGACAAACACCTCTCAATCCCTCGTCATCACGTCACACATTTCGTCATCCTCTTACCCTCCCCATATTCTTCCTAGTTCATAAAGAGAGAAGGAGGGAGAGAATTTAAAATAAAATAAAATCAAACCGCATAAGGAATAAAATAACTATTCCAAAATCAACCGTCACAGGGGGGGGAGAGACACAGGATGATAGAATCTGTTGTAGAGAATTTGTTAAAGTCACCAGGCGCCCTAATTGATTGAATTTGGGGATAACTACTCGTGATAAAAGGCCAACATGCCTATATGCATTTATCAATGCAACGAAATGGGACAGCCACATCAAAAAATTATATTTACCGCAAATTAGGGAACAAAAATGTTACTGCGAATATCAAAGAATTATTAAAATTCCGGAAAGCTTGAAATTCGACGATGATTTCTCTTAAATACTTTATTTCTGTGGATCATTCATCTCATTAAGATTATTTTGATTATGAATCCCCACTTTTTATCCCAATTCTGTCCACTCCCATGAATAGCCGAACTCAAATCTTCAGACATGTGTTTTCATGTAACTATATAGTATCTTATATAATATAAAGAGAAGAAAAAAGAAGGCATTGCTAAACTTGAGAATTTCTTTCTTTTGTTCCGTTTTGTTTTGACCCGTTGAGACATTGCATTCTGTGTTTTGTTTAAAAGAGAACAGAAAGATTCGTAAACTTACGAATTTCCTTTCTTTGTTCGTTTTGTTTTGACCAATTGTGACATTGCATGTCATGTTTTAGTTTGTTTTTATTAAATTTTATTACACAATAAAATAATTGATGTGTGTGTGTGCGCGTGTGTGTGTGTGTGTGTGTGTGTGTGTGTGTGTGTGTGTGTGTGTGTGTGTGTGTGTGTGTGTGTGTGTGTCATTTGTTTTTGTCTCGACGAATTATGCTCTGAGTTGTTTCTGGGTAATGATCGAAGAACCTTAAACTACATCACCATTTGGGTCATAACAAGCCACGACTGGTATTACATTTTTTTTATTAACACGGTACCTAATCGGGAATAAACTCAAATTGGAAACCCATCGTAATAACACCATTTTGAAACTTTATTAATAAGTCAAAACTTATCAAGGCTAGAAGCAACTAAGCGAATGCAATAAGGATACTGATAGATTTTACTTTAAATGATGAAGAATATTATTAGATGATTTAAATCATAGATTATACTAAACATAATGCGATCACTCATGATGACGTTGTTTGAAATATTTTTGGATTCAATTTGAAAGGATCATACTGTAGCCTGTCAGAAAGAACTCCAGTGGTGACATGTTCTTAGGGAAAAAATATGTGTTCATGAAAAGTCATGCAATGCATAAAATATGTTGTTTTTTTATGAGGACAGATTGGCAAGTTTCTTATAAGATTTGAAAGGATTATGTTGTCATTCTAATATCTATCATTCTAATATCTGTTATTCTAATATCTAAGCGTACTTTACGAACAGGAGACCCTTTTTTTACACAGTGATCACCACTTATCAAGGCCCGGAAGCCACTCAGGGATAAGGGTTATTGCAAGTACATTACGTTAGTGTGGAGATTTGATGAAGTGTTTACTTAAGGGGGCGGTTCATTAGGAATTTGTTAACATTGGACTTGAACACATCCAAGTTGTAGTCCGGTGGGAAGCAGGCAGACGGAACAGAGTTCTACAGGCATGCAGTTCTAAGAAAGAAGCGTTGTTCATGGAATCCACGTTTTGATCTAGGCACAGATAAAGAGCGGGGGAAATTTTTCACAGTGGATTCGGCTAGACGGGTGTTTTTCGTGAAAGATTGGCGAGAGGGGACCAGAGATTGGAGTTCAGACGAGCACCTGCCATGGAAATAACGATAAAACAAGGACAGGCTCGCAACGTCTCTTCTGTGGGAGAGAGGTTGCAGGGTAGAGAAAAGGCATCCCCCACTAAGCCACGAAGTCTATTTTGTACTCTGTCAAGGCAGAATAGGCTGTTTTTTGCAGCTCCTGCCCGGATATGGCAACAGTATTCCATCCCTGGACGTACTTGGCTTTTATATATAGAGAATTGCATTAGTAGTGATATATCTTTTGGAGCGGTAGAAGGATCGCACCATCTTTCCAGCGACCTTGGCAACAGATTTGATGTACATGTTCCATTTCAGACCAGGAGTAAAGGTCAAACCAAGAAGCTTGTCAAAACACGGGGCCTCACTCAGACGAGAGCCATCCATCACAATTGATGCCAGATGGGGATCAGAGCGTTGATGATGTAAGGATAGGAGTTTGGTTTTGGATGCATTAAAGGTAACCAGCCACATCTTCCCCCACTGAACAACGCGCTCGAGATCATAGGAGAGAGAATCAGAGAGAACTTTGTCATTTACAGCCTTTGATGTGTTGCCGTAGATGGTCGTATCATCAGCATAGATGTCAACGAATGATTTAAGTATGTGTTTAGGGAGGTCATTGATGTAGATCAGGAAGAGAGTTGGGCCTAGGATTGACCCCTGAGGGATTCCAGCATTTATATTGCAGGCCTCCTATTTTTGTCCATCTACCACTACTCTTATGAGCCTATCGGAGAGAAATGATTTAATGATTGAGAAAACATTTCCAGTTATACCGTAGCTTGAAATCTTGTGAAGTAGACCCTTATGCCATACCTTGTCGAAGGCCTTTGATATGTCAAGAGCAATTGACCTAGAAAGGAAGCCTTTGTCGAGAGATTCACTAATCCTGTGGGATATAACCGTCAGCACATCTGCGGTAGATCTTGCAGAGCGGAAACCATATTGTGTGTCACTAAGAAGGTTATTTCTGCTGAGGTGGTTGACAATTTCTCTATTTAATATGGATTCCAGCAACTTACTCATACCACACAGGAGACTTATACGTCTGTACTGAGAGGGAGATGACTTATCACCTGAATTCTTAAATACAGGGAAAACTGATCAGGTTTTCCAGGGAGTCGGAAAGCACTTCTCCTTAAGGCAGCACTTAAACAGTTTCGTAAGTATGGGAGCAAGTTCTGGTTGAAGCTCTTTTAACACTATAATTGGGATGCCATCAGGGCCAGTTGCTTTACTGGAATCTATGTTCTTGATTAGCTTGGCGACCTCATGCACGGATATTTGTATGTTACCTAGCTTGTTCTGTGTTATAGGAGGAAATATGGGGAGTTGATGGCCTTCGTCGCATAGGGTAGAACTAGCTGCAAAGTTCTTTGCAAATAGTTTGGCCTAATCTGACGCTGACGAGATGACCTCTGGTCCATTGATAATGGTTGGGATAGAACGCACACTTCTGTTCAGGATCCTATTTGTTATTCGCCAAAACTGGTGGGAACCAAGCCGCTGATCA
This sequence comes from Euprymna scolopes, assembly GCF_053919585.1. Taxonomy (NCBI): domain Eukaryota; kingdom Metazoa; phylum Mollusca; class Cephalopoda; order Sepiida; family Sepiolidae; genus Euprymna; species Euprymna scolopes. The sequence continues at coordinate 151,410,726 of NC_136486.1, read as the reverse complement.
GCTACCTTAGATTTAACAGACTGGGCATATAGCTCTCTTGCATTTTTTATTACTCTTTTACAGTGGTTGCTGGCAGTCCTGAAAGCAGCTTTAGTCTCAGTGCATCTATTACGTTGGTAGCTATGGAAAAAGTGATTTCTGTGCGCGATAGAAGCAGCACATTCTGGGGAGAACCATGGCTGGCTGTAAGGTTTTTGTTGGAATTTTTAGATGGTATGAATTGGTTTATGCCTACAATTAACCATTCGGTCAGATCTGATACTATAGAGGACATTTTCTTTTTAAACATGGAGTGCAGATGTAAATCAGATATGAATGTACGGAAGCTATCTCAGGTAAATCAGATATGAATGTACAGTCAGCCATAGAGTATCGGTATACAGTACGGTGGAGGGATACGTCTGGGGGCTTCTTACATTTCGTTTTTATCTTAACTGATACGACGGAGTGGTCGGAGGATCCTAGAGGAGAATGAACGGAACATGAACATAGCTCAGGGGAAGTTGAGAGAAAAAGGTCTAGGAGGCTTGCATATTGACCGGGTGTATCGGGCACACGGGTGGGTTCACGAACAATCTGAGTGAGGTCATGAGCAATGGCAAAATCATGACAAAACCTCCCCTCATCATCTGTCTTATTTGAATGGGTCAGCCATTCCACGTTATGGACGTTGAAGTCACCACAGATGTGGATCTTAGCCGAGGGATGTGAAGACAGTATGTGGTCTATTTTCTCAGATATGCTCTTAAAGATAGTAACTCCACTGTTGTGGGGTCTATAGAGAGCAAATATAAATGCAGTGGTGTTAGAAAGTGCAACCCTGAAGCACATATAGGGTAAATTAGGATCTTTTCTAGAGATATCTTGGCCACACGGGAAGCCATCCTTCATGTAGACACATATTCCATGCCCATGGCGGTCTTGGGTGTCAGATTTAGCTGTTAAATTCGAGTATCCGTTAATTATGAACTCATCTAGGGAAGTGGTCGGCACTATTCCAGTTTCACTTAGAAATAATATGTCCGGTTTCATCTCCTGTAATTGGGTTTCAACCTCTGGAAGGTTGGAACGTAGATCCCTGATTTTGGAGAAGGATACCTGGTAGTAGGGGTCTACGTTGGAAGATGGGGTTCTAGGTTTAATCAAGTTTTTATTCTGGAGATATATACTATTAGTATTATATAAAATTGCCACAATTTAAAAGTTTGTGTTCTTTTTGCCCTTGTTATTTTCAACTGTTTATTCATGATATATTATTTCTAAAACTACATAGTTTATTGGGCGAAATCCCACACTTTTAAGCTTTCAGTAAATTTTCTAAAAGACAAAAGAACAAGATAGGTAATAAGTCGTTAAATCCACTTTAGAGTCTGTTTCCTATTTTGCTAGTTTCATTCGTCGCTAGTCTAAATGTTTCTTTTTCGTCAAGTCATAGCATTACCACTATGCAATATTATGCAGACGATACCAATCTATTTCCTCTCAGAACCTGCTTTATCTGTTCATCTTTATGAATTCTCAAAGAGACGAACTGATAGAAAGAAATATAGCACAGAAAAATATGAGCGGTTCTGTTTCATCAAGGAGGATTATGCGTTATGCGTGAGAAACCGTTCGAAATAATCAACAGTAGTAAACGGAGTATATAGAAATAGGAAAATCAGAAATTAATTAAATAGAAAAACTTAAATATATTTTCCTTCAACAAAAGATCAGTCAAACAGGGGAGATGCGTTTTCTTATTTTATTCTCTTATCAAACGCATAAATATTTGTTTTACTTCTCTTAAAATAAACGAAATTTCTAATGTCCCAAATTAGTTTTTAAACTGCATTGGTTACAATATATGTTTAGCTATTTCGTTGCTAAATTAAAAAATTGTCAAACTTTTAAAAAGTGAATAAAATATAGATTTAGTTACTCTCTTTCTCTCTCTCCAGAAATCTATATATTAATGCTGTAGTACATTTAACCTACGTACGTACGTGTGTCACGGTAACCAGATAATAAATTATTTGATCGGAGGATCCTATTCATTAAAAAGGACAATGGAAGGTGATAATTACTACGAACATTAAAATAGTATATAGATATGCTAATATAATGGTCGTAGCAGGTAATCATCTTCTATCCTACTGTTTAATAAATAGGATCTCCTGATGACCGAAGACGCAATGTAAAATAAAAAATAAATGCATAAATTTGGCCGTACGTGAAACTAAAATATACCTTCTTGGTTTTCTGGCAAGGATCCAAAAGTAGTATCTGTTCTGTATAAAGATGGTACAATGATATCGTGAGGTTTCCGTTCGCAACGGACGTCTATACATTGAAATTTATGTCAGAGACTTCAATAAGAATATTCAAGATAGACCGTAATAACCAAAAATATTCTGACTCTACATTAACTAGATTACTTAGATAAATACTTTTATAGATTTAACAAAAGTGATACAATAATATCGCGGGGTCTCCATTCACACTGAACATCCACAGAATGCCCAGTAGCAGTATATTGATATAAAAGACGCCGCTGTGAAATTTCCACAGGTCTCGCTAGTAAAAAGTAAATGAGATAGAGTCATATATACTTTTTTAAATTTCACCGAAGAAAAATTATTTGTTGTTGATGGTTATTTGCGCTTGCGTTTTAGAGCATTTCCTTTTCTCCTTTCTTGCAAATCACTTCTATCTATTTTACTGGTCTTTTCACCTTCTGATTCATTCCCTCCACAAAATCTTCTACATGACGTGAAGTGGGTTAGGCATACATAAAATCACTTTTTATTATAATTATTCTACTCTTATATAAAAGGAACTTTGTCTGTGTGTGCGTGAGTTCGTTCCCTATGGACTCGAAAACAGCTGGGCCTGTTTTATGAAATTCTACACGAAGGTACTTTATGTGCCTGGCAGTGTTCTTAGATGGGTTTCATATAGGAATGTATTCGATAAGTATCGATAATGAGATGAAAGAAGGAACATTCGGCTTAGACCAAAGTTAATACCTTACACAGTCTATTATTACAAATACCTTTAAGAAAGTTTATTACCACACAAGCAGAAAGACCCCACATATAAAATCAGCAGTAGATTCTTTGATATGACAGGGACGGGTTAAACTTTAATTCAAACTATCTATCTATCTACTCTATTGTTATATAAAACGAACTTTGTCTGTGTGTCTGTATGTGTGTTTGTGTGTCTGTTTGTTCCCTATGGACTCGAAAACGGCTGGATCGATTTTTATTAAATTTCACACGAAGGTACTTTATGTACCTGGTAGTGTACTTACATAGATTTTGTATTGGGATGCCTTCGATAGGTTTTGTATTGGGATGTTTAATCAATAATCGAAACAATCCGATAAAAGAAGGAACATTCGATTTGGACCAAAGTTAACACTTTACACAGCCTAATATCACAAGCACATTTGAGAAGTTTTATTACTACACTCGCCGAAAGGTCCAACATACTAAATCACTAGTATGACAGAGGCGCGTTCGAAATGAATGTTTCTATTTAAAACACAATTGCAGCATAATACTTGATTTTTTTCTCATTTTAAAGTTAAATGAAAGCCATTATTACCCCACAAGCAGTAAGGTCTCGCATATATAATTAAGAGTAGGTCATTTGCTATGACAGAGGCGCGTTGAAAATGAATGATTCTATTTAGACCACAACTGAAGCATGATGCTTAATTTTGCATTTTAAACTTTAATTCAAGCCATTATTTAAAAATAATTTTATAAAATCAACAATAAGTTCTCTACAGTGCAATGTAGACCACAATGAATTATAGACTAAGTCACCTTATTAAGGCATATGAAGCTTCCTCCCAGTGCACCGCGATGGCTCTTCAACTACAGCAGACTGTAAATCGATTTGATTGAAAAATAAGCGATTTCATCGATGTCCATGACAATAAAAATATGGGAGTGTCAAACATTCGTTGATCATCATTCAATCACGGGTAATGCCAGGTCACCCTGCTAGTAATACTATATCTTGTAACATTTGCCTCATAATCCAAATTCTCTCCTAGTGGATATCAACAATTGTCTCTTGCCAAAAAAAAAAAAAAAAAAAAAAAACGTAATTACAATCGCATTTAATAGTTTTACACGCGATCTCATTTCTATGATCGACTCTGTCTGTCGGTCTCTTACATTTCTGCATAAAAAAAGAAGAACAAACGTTGTTTTTACGCTAAATCCGGAATGGGACGATTTTCTTATTTCAGATACAAATTTTTGTTTCACTTCTTTTAAAATAAACGAAACTTATGAACATATTTCGTTTTTTTAATTGCATTTACAACGAACGAGTCTTTTAGCCATTTCGCAGCTAAATTTAAAAATGTTTCTATCTTTTAAAAGGTAAATAAAATATTAATTCATTTATTATTATCTCTCTCTCTCTCTCTCTCTCTCTCTCTCTCTCTCTCTCTCTCTCTCTCTCTCTCTGCCAAAGAATACACTTACGTTGTTTTGTTGTTTTTTTTTTTACTTAACACGCTGACTGAATGGGCGATTTTTTTTTTTTTTTTTTTTTTTTTTTTTGTTAAATTAAATGTATATAAGCATCTCTATAAGAAGCACTGGTTTTATAGCGTATTGACTTTCGCGAATTATTTCCTCTTTTGTGACGTCATAGGAAGTAAACGGAGTTAGTTAATTTGACAGCCCCGCCAATTACGCTTCACGCTTTCTTGTTTCTTTCATTTAATTTTCACGCAGTTTTGGATAAAAAGATATTGTTTTTAGATCTGATAAATAAGAATATTCTAATCTGATATTTTTTCAATATCTTTATGTTTGCATTTTCCTTCACAAATTTATGTCGTTTTTACATTTTTTACATTTTTTTAATACGTTTATTTACAGACACATTTTCTCAGAAATAACAAATATTACATGTAGGATGTTATGAGTTTTTCACCTGCAATAATAATTAAATAAAATATGGGGGGAAAAAAGAATGAATGCCAATGTTAATGTACGAAACACTCGAACACTTTAGAAAAACGTATTCGTCTTAACAAGAGATAATATATAACGAGAATTGTAGTACAATTTTCCGTTCGATCTCGAAAGAAGATACCTCCTGTAGGAGTGGCTGCGCGTGAAATTGTGAAGCAAGGATTGCGCAATTACCAACCACATTTCTCCCGAATCGGGACTGCTTGATTCCAGTGACAAGCAGAAGTGCAGGACGACTGGAAACAATGCGGAGATAAGCAGAGAGCACATATAGCACTTGCAATTCCCAAATGGTCACCAATTTTAGTAGTAACCAGGCTCAACGTTGCTTAACTTCGGTGATCTAACGGGAACCGGTGTGTCAACGCGATTATGCTGCCGACATGCTGTACTACTTAATACACACATCACGAGAGTAGTGCCTCTCGATATATTTATACTGTTTGGAGAGGTTTTCTTTTAGAAAACGAGGCCACTCTAGGATAGGAGTTAATGTGTGTATTGTAGTCATTGAATCAGTTGCGTAATAATCGTTTGTAGTGGTCATTTGATATAATTAAATTTCTTACGAGAACGGTTCAATAAGAATTGTTTACGTTGGACTTGAAGACGACGATATTGTAGTCAGCTGGAAAGCAGACTAGTAGAACAAAGTTCCACAGGTAGTCAGTTCATAGAAAAAAAGCTTTGTTCATGGAATCTATTTTTAGGTTTAGACACCGATAGAAAGTAGGGGATTTTTTGGATAGTGATTTGGGCTAGACGAATGGGGGGGTGAAAAGTTCGCGATAGGGTGGCATAGATTAGAGCTCAGCCGAACACTTACCATGAAAATAGCGATAGAGCAGAGACAGGCTCATAACGAACATCTCCTCTGTAGGAAAGAGGCTGAAGAGAAGAAAAAAGGGCATCGCCTATTAGATTACGAAATCTGTTTGAAACTCTCAAAGCAGGATAGATGCTTCGAGCAACTCCTATGGATGAGTTCCCGCAGCTTTTAACATTTTCTTTACCAAATAAGAAAGTCTCGGCGTAATTGTGCGGGGTCGCCTAATTAACAAACACATTCTACTTTCGCTAACGTTCTAAACAGGAAAGCGTTCGGGAAAATCAGTATGCGGTAGAACCAAAACACTTATTTTCCAGCCGATCTTAAGTTTGAAATAGCATTTTCATTGATATACACTAATCAAGTTTAAATTAGCGGTTTCGCTTAAGTACAAAAGTTTCCGCTGATCTATCAAGTTTACGTTTGAAATAGTATTTTGTGATAACTTGGAAATGTTGTGCTTACCGAGGATTGGTCGAAGACGAAGTAAAAGAACTCCTTTCTATGGACAACGCTAAACCATTTTTCTGTAACCGAAACCAGGTGACCGGATTTGATAAGTTCTCCATACACTCTCAAGTCTCGTCAAATCTCGCGGAACGAAAAGTCGACAATTTCTTTGAATTTCCAGACATTTCTTTGAATGTCCAGACATTTCTTTGAATTTCCAGACAGATGACGTGTGTGTTAAATTCGTCTCCGTTTAGCAGCACCGTTGTGAGAAAAGATTGCGTGTTGCAAGCTTTAAACGTCTTTTCTCGTCCACCCCCTTTTATTAATTGGTAAGATAATTCCGACAATCTCTTTATTTTGTCAAGCTAAGTTTAAAATATCGTTTTCTTCGAGTAAATTGAATAGGCACGTATTAAAAATCTATGCTGTTGTAAACAGTATTCAAACTGAGCTTTCTTTTTCATGATTTAACGTTTGCTTATTTTATAAAGGAATGTTTCGCTTGTGTAGAGCGATTATTTAACACGACTACGAGCAAAACCATTGTTCTGTCGTTCAGTGGAATTCACCGAGATAAAAAAAGAAGAAAGAAACACCGTTGTTAACGTTAAAATTAAAACAATATTTATGTGTATGATTTTCTTATGCAACTTCTTTTTATTTTCATAAATCATGAAAATGCTTAACACAGGAATAACAACATAAATGCTTAATACAGGAATAACAACATAAATGTAGTTTTTTTTTTGTTTGTTTTTTGGATTTTTTTTTTTTTTTGTCATTGTGGGATATCTGAGCAGAGATAGACAATTGTGTTTCTGTTTTGTCTTTCTTCTGTTCTTTTCTCCGATTTCTCGATTCGGACCACTACAGTTACTTTCCTAAATTTCATTCGGTTCTATCATCTAGCAGATAATTTATTACCAATCATTCAAAAAGTCTCATAGCCGCCATCAACGATGTCAAAGTCGCAAGCTGTCAGAAACTAGTCCTAAGGCAATAATGGTATAATACAAGTGGGGCTTGTGGAAATTCCACAGCGGCATCTTTCGTATGCAATCTATTGCTGCTGAGAATTCTGTGGACGTTCAACGTGTTTATCGTAACTCTTTTGTAAAAGTAACCTGGTTAAGGAAGTGTCAGAATATATCTGATTATTATGGTTTATCTCCAATATCCTCATAGTAGTCTGTGACATATTTACATTGTGTGTCCCCTCGACACGAACGGAAACCCCACGATATCATTATGCCATCTTTAGTCAGAAAATATACTACAATTGGATCCTAGCCAGGGGAACAAGAAGCTATATTTTAGTTTCACGTATGGCCCAAAAGCAACCTTTTTTTTGTTTTGTTTTTACATTGCGTCTTCGGTGATCGAGAGATCCTATTTATTAAAAGGAGGATAAGGAGGTGATAACATACGAAGAACATTAAATTAACGTATGCATATACTAAAAATTTAATGTTCGTAGTACGTTATCAAATTCGATCCCCTTTTTTGATAAATAGGATCTCCCGATCGAATAATGTATAATCTGGAAATCTTCTAGGTACGTACCGTAAAGGTACAACGTTATTAATATATATATATATATATATATATATATATATATATATATATATATATATGATAAATCTATATCGCCAAACTTTACAAAACAAGACCGATAGCCATTAGTCGCGTGCTCTCGTGTAATGAATGAATGCATGAATGCAGGATGTACATGAAATTCTTAAAGATAAACTAAAATGACCGATAAATGGGCTGAAATGACTTAAATAAATAAAAAGTAAATGACATAGAATGACTTTAATGAACTTAAGGATGAATTGAATGACCTTAAGAATGACTTGAATGCTTTAAAAATAACTGGAATCCTTCAAAAACAACTTGAATGATCTGGAGAATGACTTGAATGGTTTGAGACTGACTGTAAATTGTGTGATCATTTTACATTAAATTAATACAGAAAAGTGATCCCCCCACTTTATATCACAAAGTTACAAACATAAGTACAGCATGTAGTAAGAACAGATACTACACTTTGATCTATGTTATATATTTTATTGAGAAAGAAAAAATTGAACATAAAAAACGTACAAAAAATTCAATTCAACAAAATTAGGCACAAGGCCCTACAAGAAATTGGGAGGGGGGGGGGTACAGGGTCTTTTTGACTATGTAACAGATGAGACTTTGAAGTCTTACTTTTGACTGGCAACATTTACCAAAATACCTCAATCACTCTGTGAATCCTAATCTAACTAATAACCCCAGCGTTCAATGTAAAATTTAATAATGTGCAATTTGTATATTCATTTCTGTATGTTGTGTGTGCATTTTTTTTTTTGTGTATGTGTGAGAAAATAAAGTTCGATTTCATTAGAAAGAGTTCTTGAATTAATTGGCATAAAATGTTCGTGGAGTGGGAAAAAACTAATGAAAATGTTCATTTCAAAAATAAGGAAAAAACTACTAATGTGTTGTTAGTAAGACCCCCCTGTACTATTCTATGTGGCTAGATCCCCCACTGTTTTCCGGGGAACCGAAAACAAGCAGAGCATCCCTAATGGGGTTTGGGGAAGTCGCCTTAATGGAGGTGGGAGAAAATAAAGCAACGGATGGAGGGGGTAGGAAGGTGACCTCTGAGTAGGGGGATGACCGGGGGCATCAGAAAATAAAGATGAGGAGCAGGGAGGTTGGGCAGACTCAGAGGTTCTCTAATACCAAAAAATAAAATCAGGAACAGGATCTCATTTGTACCACCAGTCAAGAGTTACTTTACTGAACTTATAATGCTAACCTAGGCGGGATGGGTTCCGTAGGACCCAGCACCGCCCATGCCATGCCTAAGGAGGGAACACGTATTGAAACTTGGCTCCTCGACGGATGCACAAACTAGTGCTGTGCACCCACCTCTTGTCAAATTCCACTCTAGGCAACCTCTTCCAATCGCATCTGATCTTTACTTTAAGCAAATGTTTAAAGTAAACGATCAGATCCCGATCAGGAACAGATGTCCCTTCGTGGACCAACTTGAGGCGCGCGATCCAAATGGTCATGCGCGCTACTGCTAGGATCGCCAGGAAAACCAAACTTTCCTCCCTGGGGAACGGCGGCTCCATGTTGTACACAAAAGTTCCTACGTCGAGATCGAGCAGACACTCGGCATCGATGCGAGCTGCTACCCCCTCGACGTACTTTAATAGGGGCTGTATCCGGCTGCAACTAAAAAACGCGTGCTCGATTGTTTCGGGCTCGCGTTCGTCACAGCACGGACAGAAGCGGCTAGTATGTTCTTTATACCGGAAAAGCACGTCGAAGAGGGGCAGCGCATTTCGGACCAGTCGCCAAGTCAGGGAGAATTCCGAGTTATTCAGAATCTCCCGTCCCGGCGCCCAACGCCATTGAGAACGGACAACCTCCATCGACCATCCCATCTGCCTACAAAGTGGATCCTTCGCGGTCCCCTCCACTAAATCCCGATACAGTTTCTTCCTTGGCTGATCGAGGACATTGGTCCCCGGCAAAGCTCTAAGAGCGGTTCGGCATTCGGAGAAGAACTTGGACTCCCCCTTCGGTCTACGACGACCTTCTACCGAAGGGTTGGGTTTGAGATTGGGAAACGAGTTCTCAACCACAGGGACCCAAGGAGCGTCTCCTTCAAGCGAACGACCCAGGAAAGCCAATCTCTCGGCGTTTCTATGACACAAGAGACTGGGCTGACCCAGGCCTCCCTCGCTCGGATTTTGAACACAGACCTCTCTGCAGACATAATGCTTACCCTCGTTCCACAAAAGTGAATCGAGGCGCCCTTGTAAGCGGGTTAGTCGTTCTGCAGGGAGAGGAAGTACAGACAAACGGTAAAGGATGAGCGGAAAGACGTATGTAGCACACGCCTCCGCCCGACCCTTCAAGGACAATTTCCTTCCAATCCAAGTCTTTACTGACGATTTGACCTTAGACTGTACTTCCGACCAATTCTTTTCCAGCTGAAGTCCCGGTCCAAACTAGACACCGAGAATGCGGACCGATCCATCGGTCCAGCTGAAAATACCTGGAAGCGAGTTTACCCCGGTCCAGGCCCCCAACCGCAGGCCAACAGACTTGCTACGGTTGAAGATGGCCCCTGTTACTTCTTCGTATCGAGCGAGCGCCTCGACCACCGCTTGAACGTCCGTGAGGCAAGACACGAACACGGTGACGTCATCGGCGAACGCGGAAACCCTGGCTCGTGTGCCTCCAGGGAGAGCTATTCCGCGCAGGACTGGTGTAGCCGCCTCGTCCCTTAACTTGCGAAGGAGGGGTTCCAACGCCAGGACATACAACAGAGGCGACAGCGGACAACCCTGTCGCACCGACCGAGAGACAGCGATTGACTCCGACAGCTTACCGTTGATCTGCACCGCTACCGTCGGCCTGTCATACAGAACAAAGATCCACTTGCGGAAGTCCGGATTAAATCCGGCGGCCTCTAGCACAGATCCTAGGAACCGATGGTCGACCCTATCGAATGCCTTGGACTGATCCAAACTGATCAGCGCGGCTTCGGCGTCGTCTTCTGTCCCCTCTATGATCGAGCGTATCAAGTGCAAATTGTCTTGAATCGATCTCCCCTTCACAGCATAAGTCTGGTCCGGTTCGATCAAGTCAGTGATGACAACCTGCAAGCGATTCGCAAGAATCTTTGCCAAAATCTTTAACTCTGTGTTTAGCAGAGTCAAGGGCCTAAAATCATCAAAGTTTTCCCTCCCACCATGCCGTTGACCTTTCCTCAGCAATGTGATCACACCCTTGGTCACCTGTCCAGGGATGGAACCCTGGGCAAACCAATGGTTGAACATATCCTTCAGAATAGGCACCAACATGGGCGACAGCCTCAAGTAAAACTCGTAGGGTAAACCATCAAGCCCCGGGGATTTGTTATAGCCGACCTGCTTCAACGCAGTAATGACCTCATGTTCAGTAATAAGACCATCACAGCTAGCCGCCCGAGCCGCCGTGAGGCGGGGCGAGTCAGCCAAATAGCTGCCAAACTCATCAACCCTGAGTCCGGGTAGTTGGGTGAAGCGCACCGATAGATGCTCCCGAAAACCCTCGCAGATCTCCCGAGTCGATACTAAGGGGTGTCCTTCCAGGTTATGTACTTTACGAATGTACCCATCCGAACCGCGCCTTAAAGCAGCCTTACGCTCAACAGCGTCAACATTCACAGCCTCGTTAGAAACTTTGTTTAACCTAGCCCTAACTACTTGACCTTCATACCGCTCGCTAGCCAAGCGGTTGAGATCTTGTTTAGCTAGTGCTAACTCTAGTGGGTCCCCCCCTCCACCGCCCGGGTCAGCTTATCCTCTAAACGCTTCTTTGCCTTAGCCTTATCTATCGCGAGGCGTTGGCTATACTGGACAGAGAAGCGCCTAATTTTGGCCTTGAGACTAACCCACCACTTACTCCCTGTAACCGCCCTCACTAAAGCCCGCTGAATTAGCTCAGTGACCTTCAACCGGTAGTCCTCCAGCTCCAACAAGGTGCTGTTGAACTTCCAGTATCCGGCCAGTTTAGGCCTAGCACTTAAGCTCAAACGGGCCATAACAAGTTTATGGTCCGAGTGTCCTAGCAAGTGGAACGTGGGGCAAGATAGGAAGTCTACATCGCCTCTTCTAACTAACATCCGATCCAAGTAAGTGCTTGGATGGGAAGGCACTACAGGATGCCACGTCCACATCTCCCGCCCCGGATGATCCAGACGAAATCTGTCGACGAGATCGCACGAGGCCATCAGGTCAGACAGACTGCTGTCACACCAGGCCGACCCGCTAGTCCCCCCGACCTTATCTATTTTGGGATCAAGGATTGCATTCCAATCCCCCATTAAAACTAACCGTTCCGGATCCACTAAGAAGCCCTCCAACCGTCGAAAAAAGGTTGCCCTCTCTACAGCAGCATTGAGAGCATAAACAGCAACAATCCGAAAAACACTACAATTAACAGCAACATCAACAACAAGCGCCCGCCCGTCCTCGCCTGCGTGAACAACATTCACCGACGCTGACAGGGTGCGACTCACTAGCAAGGAGATTCCACGACTATAGGTATTGCCATATGCTGAGTAAACATCGTAATCGTTTACCAGCACCTGACAATCCGCGTCACAAACAAAGTGGGTCTCCTGGATAGCGGCAATATCTACCTTGAGGGACACCAAGTCTCTCACAACGCGCGAGGCCTTGCTTCGACACCTGATGCCCCTCACATTCAATGTAGCCAAGTTCAAAGACATGATCACTTACCTCAAGCACTGTCACAGACGGGTCTGAAATCCTGGGCAGTGAGGACATGGCAGGCCTGGCCAAGGCTGCCGGTAAGTAAATCCGATGAAGGTGATCCATCCTTGGCCACGCCCCCCACGTCCAGGGGGAAGGTTAGTTTGAGTGCCCTGTATAGCGATGGGTGTACATACATGGGGATACTACCCTCACATTTAAAGAAAATGTTGGTCAGTGAAGGATGGTCCCTATCCACCAGCTGCTGGCCTGGGATCGCATTCTTCGCTGCCTTAATCATTGCCCACATTCCTCCAGTCCTACCGTCCTTGTTGACCCTAACGAAAGTGGTCAACAAGGGAGCGTCCTTGAATTTAGTGGGGTCTGTTACTAGGTCTCCACCGACTTTTTCAAAGTTTTTAAGTTTATTGTACCGGACCTTCTGTTGTCCTTTAAGGTCCGGAGCCGGTTGGAGAGGGTCTGTTTCACAAATCCTGCTTCCTGGCAGGAAGGGGAGCTTTTTGGTCCGTTCAGTGCGGACTTTGGGAGTGGGGGAGGGGATCTCTTTTGGTTGATGGGGAGGCTGAGCGCTTGGGGAGGGGGTAGCCTGCTCGTTTTCTTCTTTTTGGCTCCTGTCACGGGATGAGGGGCGGGAAGAGTTTCTTGGGGCCTTTATAGGAGAGGGGGAAGGTTGTTCGGGTTGCTGGGGTGTTGGGATCACAGGGGGCTCATCCTGTGTTGTTGTTGCGAGGGAGTCCTTCTCAGTCTCAGTGGGGGTAGGAGGGTTTGCGCGTGTCTTGCGGCTTTTCCTCCTCCTGGCCCTCCTGATCTCTGTTGCGCTCAGGGCCATAGAGACTGTTGTTGTCTCTTCCTCTGCCTCTGACGCGGCCTCCTCCTCAGATTCTGGTAGTTTCCTCTTGTTTGAGGAGGAGGGTGTCTGTGTGTCCATTTTCTCCGTCTCGCTCTTCGGTTGTTCTTGGTCTTGGGTGACTGTCTGCAAGGATGGCTGTTTGTTGATCTTGCCTTTCTTTACGACCGTCACCCAGCCTGTCGGTGCCTCTGGAGGATTTGCGGCCGGCGCGGGAGCAGCGGCTTGATTTGTTGTCACGCTTGTTCCCGCCGCTTTTGTGGGCTTCTTCCCTCCATTCCTCTTTGGACAGTCCTTCGCCATATGCCCTTGTTGTGTGCACAGCCAGCAATGAGGCCTCCTCCCTTCCACTATAAGGGAGAGTGTCCACTCTCCGAACTTGAGTGTGGCTGGGATGGCGTAGAATCCAGCCTTGTCCAGGACCATCTGTACTTTGTAGTCCCCGGTCATGATGTTTCTTAATCCGCGGACCGGGGTGACTTCCTCTACGTCTCCATACTGGCTTAGGATAGCCCCCAGTTGTTTGGCCTCCATATAGCAGGGGACGTTTAGAGCAAAAACATTTGCTCTCCTCTTGTTCATATAGATGGGTTGGAGCTTTATGTTCCTGCTCTGATTGCAGGTCCTGGACAGCCTGACTGCGTCTTCGGAGGTGGGGAGCAGAACATCCCACTGTGCGTAACTCCTTCTACAGATGTAGTTGGCGGGAATGTTCTGCTCCAGCAACACGTTCATCATGGTGTCCTTGTTGACGCCCGTCAGACCCCTTGTCTTGGTGTCTGAAGTTATCAGCGAGAGCACTCTTTTCTCCAGAACTTCCACTTGACCCGGGAGGGGTTGGATGTTGTTCCCCTGGGTATACTCCTTGTAAGTGGAGTCGAAGAGTGCTCTGTAGTCTTCGGGCGTCAACTTCCCTTGCTGCTCTTTGGGGCCCCATGCCGGTCCTCCATCCTGGTGGGTGTCAGCTGGACTCGGGTTGGGGGGCGTAGCTGGTGTTGTGGGGCTCTCCATTGTCATGGGCATTTTTGGTTTCGGAACGGGGCCGTTACCAGGCAAAGTAGGCCATTGTGCCTTTGGCGTTGTTTCGTCCTGGCTTGGTTTGCTCTCCGGGCCGCTCCCCTTTCTTATTTTCTTCCTTTGCTGGGTGGCTGTCCCCTTGGGGGATGGAGGTGTCTCCCCTTCTGGTGCCGTGTTCCCAGCTGGAGCCTTGGTGGGTACTGTCAAGGGTGTCTCTCCTTCCAGCTTGCTTTTGTTACCACTGGCCGGAGAGTCACCCCTTTTCCGTATTTGGTCCTCTTGGGGAGTGTTGGGGGGCCAATCACTGTCTTCCCCGCCGAATAGTGAGCAGATGGAGGCTATTACGTCTTCATCCAGCGCCTCGGTTTGGTCCGCGGTGCTGTTTTCCTCCTTTTCTGTTGGGGAGTCGCCCTTTGGGGGAGCGGGGGATGGGTTCCCCGGTCTTCCTCCCTTGGTTCTGCCGTCCTGGGGTGCAGCTGGTTGGCTGGGTTCTGCACTTTCCCCAGCTAGTGACTTAACGGCAGCTTTTTCCGCTGGGTTGCCCTCGTGGGGAGCGGTTGCACGTGCTTTTCGGGGGGTCGCCGCGGGCTGCGGCCCTACCCTCCCGCTTTCTTCCAAGGTCGCTGCGCGCCGGGGCCCTACCTTGTTTCCTGGCGCCGTCTCGCCGGGAGATGCATCAGCTCCCTCACATAGGGAGTCGTTCGCAGTTGAGATGCTGCGCATTTGGGGTGACGTACCCCTCCTGCCTGGCATCGTGGCGGTTGCACTGGCCGCTGGCGCGGACCAAAGTGTAGTGGGGGAAAAGAAAACCCAGGGGAATGGAGGGGGAGGAGGGGGAGGAGCGGACTTTGAAGAAATTAGAGTTTTTGACTTCGGTGCTAGCGGGTCAGAGTGCCGCGTCGCAATTAAGAGAGAGAGGGGATAGGCATCCCTGCCCACAGAGGGGAGCAGAAACGAAGCACCCGCCCTACCCCACGTCACCCTACCCACTAACTTACCCCAACGGAAGCGAGAAAGAGAACCCTGTCTGCTCGATCCACTGGGAGAGCAGCGAAGATAGACAAAGTTTGGGCCTGGCAGGTCAGAGTGCTGCTCAGGCAATTAAGTGTGGAGAAATTAGACCATCCCAGTCTCGAGAAGTGAGACCGAAACGAAGAAAAAACAACATGCAAAAACAACAAATGAAAAAAGCAGGTCTCAACTACCAGCGATAGTGGTGTTGGTCCCGAGATTCCAGTCTCCCAAAAGAGGGGATCGGTTTCCGGGTCCAAGCTCCCACAAATGTGGAGTCGGTCCTCTAGGTCCTGACTCCCCAAAGGAGGGGGTCGGTCCTTGCTAACAAAAGTTAGTAAGAAAAAACACCTTAACCTAGCCCGAAAGCCCGGTGGTGGGTCAAGTTTAGTAACTGAGAGAACAGATACTACACTTTGATCTTGGCCAAAAGGCCAAGAAAATGGTATTTATTTGCTCCCCCACCGATCAAATTAGGCACAAGACCGATTCTTAATGTGAGGAGTAAAGGGGAATTGGGGACAAACTCCCCGGAGATTAGGGGAGCTGGATTGTGACAATTGGTATGAAGGGTTGCCCCTACATTGACCAAGGTCTTATATGTTGGGTTTCCCCCACATATGCTCTTTGCTTGCAGTATCTGCCGGAACAGATACTACACTTTAAGATATTAAATCTTTTATTCAGGAAAAAATGAACATGAGCAAAAAACTTAGGCACAAGGCCAACTTATAAGGGGGTGAAAAATGGGGGTCTTTGGTCATCCTTGTCACTCTTGAACTAAACAAAAGTTTCTCTTAGCTAGCATCTTCTTTCACCATAATACCGCATTCGCCCTTTCATACTTGGGGACGTCCTACTTAGCACCCAATTTTTAAAACATTTTTTATTAACGTGTAAAAACAAAAAAGATAAAAATAGAGGTAATACAATAATTCATTTGTGTTAAAGCCGGGGAAAAAACAAAAAAAATATTCCAGTAGGGCTCTCTCAACCCCTTCTAGTTGATAGACTGCCCGTTTCACTTTGGTTTGTAAAGGAACCTGAGCTCCTGCGGTCCGGTCTCTAAGTGGGGATTCTCTCTAAATGGAAAAAAAAATGGGGGGGTAGTGATTGATTTCTTTCTCTCCAAGATGGGTGAAATTTAGAGAGAGGGGTGAAAAGAAAAAATTGTAATTAGTAGGGGGTGGGGATCTTGGAGGCTTCCTAACGTGACCATCGTCATAGATGTACCGTCAGCTGAAAAATGACGTCATCGCCATAGGTCCTAGCAAGCAAGATAAGTGGAACACAGACTGTCGATAATGAGCAGATATTTTTTACAGAAAGCGTTAGAACACTTCAAAATTGGATTAAAAAAGATAAACATGATATATATATATCTCACTCACCTACCTATGTTAATTAGTGGGCGTCTCCACAACGCCCACCTCCCAAGATTTGAAGTCATTTAGATTTCAATATCTTTTTCTCTTGAGGTTCATTATAATTGGTTCTGTAAACTTTCTTTTCCTTCCCGATCTTCTCGGTTCGGGCATGGTTTGTGGTGGTTCGATATCAAACGTTTCGTATAGTATATCAATTGGATCTTCCTTTTCATCAGGTTTGTCTTTTATATGACGTTTTCTCAATTGATTTTGATGTCTTTTGTGTATCCCTTTTGGACCTTTTATCATGTAGACCAAGTCACCGATACATTTATCTACCGTACCAAACTCCCAATATGAAATACTATTTTCCATACATTTAAAATATACACGATCACCAGGTTTAAACCTTTTACGTGATGTGTGCGTAGTTTGATAGACGATTGCTTGCTTTGGTATTAATTTATCAAATGGTGATTTTATTTTTCTAGCAAAACTTAATTCTGCTGGCGATAATTTCGACGGTATATTTGGGTTCTTAGTCATCCTGTATTATTGCAGGAATTGTTGTAATGCTTTATCCGTCGGGTTCTTGAAGCGCTTTACTTCAGGCCATCTGGAAAAACTATCTACTACGATTAGGTAGTATTGTCCTTCGGTCGGTCTAGCAAAGTCTATATGAATGCGTGACCATGAATGGTCAGTTTTTTTCCAAGGTTTATGGACTATCGGTGGTGCCTTTTCGGCTAACGCACAACCTTTACACTTGTTTGCTCTAAGTGCAATATCCACATCCATGTTACGCCAGTAAACGTAACTCCACATAAGTGCCTTCATCCTATTTATACCCGGGTGTCTTGTATAAAAATCACGTAAGATCTTTTTTCTGCAAGGTGTTCGGGATAACAACCTTTTCACTATATAATAAAACATCATTTAATACGGAAAATATGCTTTGCGTTTTTTCATCATTTTCCCCTATTTTTTTCTTTATGTCTGTGATGACATCGTCATTTTCAGCCTCCCTTTTTATATCGGTTAACGTGACTGGTAATTCTTTTATTATATTCGCCACCATGTTTTTTCCTCATAATTGGAACGTATACCTGCAATTACTGACTCTTCAAGGGTTTCCTCAATTTTCGGTATAAGCTTTGACAGGCCATCCGGATGACCTATTTTTTCCGAACCCAGATGTTTTATTTGTAAAGTCATAATTTAGCAAGATCGTACCCCAACGGAGTAGGCGATTTGCCATATATACTGGCAAGCCCTTTTTGGAACGGAAGATTGTCACTAGGGGCTTGTAATCTATTTCCAGTATTAAGTGTCTTCCGTACAGGTAACGGTGAAATTTCGTCACCGCGAAAATAATGCTTAACCCCTCTTTTTCTATTTGAGAGTAAGCCTTTTCTGCCGGAAGTGGTGTCCTTGAGGCGTGCGCTATAGGTTTCTTCGATCCATCTGGCAGGATATACTGTATACATGCTCCTCTACCATACGAGCTCGCGTCGCTCGCAACACTTATTTCTAATTTTGGGTCGTAATAAGTTAAAAATAGATCGGACGTCAGCGTCTTTTTAATTTTCTCAAATGCGTCTTGACATTCTTTTGTCCATATCCATGGTGTTTCTTTCTTTAATATCTCGTTAAGCGGAGCTCTTAGGTCGTGCATTCATTTGATAAATACTTGGTAGTAGTTTGCGAGGCCTAAGAATCTCTGTAGAGCCGTCACGTTATGTGGTGTCGGCATGTTTTTAATTGCTGTCGATCTTTCCTGGTCTGGGCGTCGACCGTCTTTATATATTATTTGCCCTAAATATTTATTTCGTCTAAACAAAATTCGCATTTGTTTTCTTTCACATTGAATCCGTATTTGTTTAATCTTGTGAATACTTCTTTTAGATGCTCTTGGTGTTCACTTATGGACGCACTCTTGATGATTAAGTCATCCAGGTATGCACAAGCACAATCTATTCCGTTCAGCATTGTATCCGTTGCTTGTTGGGAATTCGCCGGCGCGACTTTGATCCCGAAGGGTAGACGGTTGTATTTGAACAACCCTTTGTGCGTGTTAATGCATATCTTTGAGCATTCTTCTTCCATCGGAATTTGTAAATAGGCGTCGGACAAATCTATTTATGAAAAGATTTTGCCACCATTTAGTCTGGCAAATATCTCCTCAGGGCTTGGTAAAGGGTAGTGGTGGTCTTTTAATTCATCGTTTAGACCCGTGGAAAATTCTGCACAGTCTCGAATTTGTTCCGACTTTTTTTACGGACACCGTAGGGGCTGCCCAGACGCTAGTTTCGATTTTCGATAAGATGCCTGTTTTTTTTAGTCTATCTAGCTCGCTATTTATTTTGTCTAAACCGGCGAACGGTACGTCCCGTTTTTTCTTAAACACCGGTGTTGCATCCTTTTTTAACTCGAACCAAGCCTTAAATTTATTGCATCTTCCCAGTCCAGTAGTATATATTTCTAGGAATTTTTTTTTTAGATCGTTTTTAATATTTTCTTATGTTGGGGTGCAACTGGTTATCTTTCTACAAAAAGCGTTCATTGGTTTATCCCAAAGATTGAATTTTCAATCCAGTCAATTCCCAATAAGTTCTCGCTTTCTTTAATTACGAAGATTTTCAATTTCTTCGTCCTGCCATTTAAATTAATGGGCAGGATGACCTCTCCTTCGAATTTTATTTCGTCTCCTGTCACTGTTCGTGCACCTTTACTTGACTTTTGAATAGTCGGTTTACCCAGCTTTTTCCAAGTGTTGACGTTTATTAATGACAAATCCGATCCAGAGTCAAGCTGAACTTTCACTTGTTTGTCGAAAATATTTACTGATAAAATTTTTCGTAAATTATTTTTCCCTTTGTTGTTTGTTCTCATTTGGTTTACTATATTTTTTGTTCGCAGCAAACACTCTTATGTCCAACTTTATCGCAATTATAGTACCTGATATTTTTCTAAGGACAATCCGTTTCCAAATGTTTTTCATCACATCTTCTACAATTATTACCTGATACTGTCTTTTTATAATTCCTTTGATTATTATCGTAATTTCGTTTTCTGTAGTTATTATATTGACTATCATCGTAATTTCGTTTTCTGTAGTTATTATATTGACTATTATCGTAATTTCGTTTTCTGTAGTTATTATAATTTGAGTATTTATAATTTGGTAGTTTTTTTTTAATTTTGACTAGTCTAAAAATTTCTTTGTCCTGGGTTTCTGAAACGGTTTTTAATCTTCCTAATGTAAGCCACTCCTGCTTCTTCTATATCCCTGGAATCTTTTTTTAGTGATACTGCCCTTTGGCAATTTTCTGCTAATTTCTGCAATGTCAAGCCTTGTTCTGTCTCTAATTTTGAGAGAACGCGTCTTCGGATCTCTGAATTTGTTGTGGATACTAGACCCTGTGCAAAGATTAAGCATTTGAAATCGTCCACCGTGTTCCGATGATTTGAAGTTGTCGCAGGTTTTGTTTACTACTGACGCGTATGTCAGGTAGTCCTGCTCATCAGTTTTCTTAAGATTCATACATGACCATCTCTTGTGGAAAAGAGACATGTTCGGTCCGAACAACTCCTTAAGAAGCTTTACGGTCTCAGCGAAATCTAACTGATTCCTTCTTCTTGGCAACATGAAATCAACAAATTTGCAATGTTCACTGGTACCAAGCTTTCGAAGTAATAAACTTTCTTTCCATTTGGCCAGTTTTCGCAGTCTGTTTCGAAAATATCTTCATACCTCTTGAAGTATGCATCAAAAGTTTTATCCTCTTCCGGTAGGTATGTGAATACATCTATGCTGTTAACAATTGTTGTGTTGGAGAAGGTTGTATTACTTTCTTGTATGGAATTAGCTGTTAATCTTTCTAACAGTTTTTTCTATTCAAGTTGCATCTACGCGAACCTTTCTTCCTGCCTTTCTAAGTCGTTCATTTTGTCTTTCGTCTCTTTCTGCGTGTAGCGCTTGCTGTTCTTTTTGTAGGATCTGCTGATTCTGCATGAACTGTGTCATTATTTTAGCAAATTCCTCCATCTTGTTTTTTTTTCAAAGATTAGAAAAATCAGTCTATCTTACTAATTCACTTTTTACAATAACTACGAACAACCTTTTTTAAGTTCGCTTTTTTTTTTGTGTGTGTCAACCGAATTCTATCGATATATTATTTTTGCGTTGAACCTTTCTTTTTCCCTTTTTCTATTGAGGGATAAAAAAAATGTATTCTATTTTTTTCTCTTAATCTGTTAAGTTTTGATTACGTAAAATAATTCTTTTAAAAAAAATATCCTTTTTTGGTACAATTGAAAAAAAATATCACTTATCTCCTTCAAGAAAATTTGCATAATTTAGTTCACGGTGTACTAGCGAAAACACTTTTTTTTCTTTGCCTTTCGTAGTCACTTCGAAATGGTTATTGGTATTTTGCTTTCAAGAATCCAGTGTTCGAATATATCGTTCGACAATTTTATAGTTACTTTCGTTTGTTTTTCTTTTGTTTTTTTTCGACAGTGATAACTTTCCGCGTAGATCATGTTTCAAATAATGTTGCTGTGTCTAACAGTGAATTCCCGAGTAAATCTTTTTCAAAATCCTCGATGTTACTGTTGTGTTCAACAGTAGATTTTTTCTTCGAGTACGTTTTTTTTTTCAATCTTTCTCGAGTAAGTATTTTTCGTACACCACTGTTGAGTTTAGTTGTGAATTTTCCCGCCTAATCTTTTTTCGAATTCTCGAGGCTACCCAAGTGTTTAATAGATTTTATCCTGCGTAAGTCTTTTTTAGAATTCTCGACGCCACTGTTGTGTTTAATAGTGGATTTTATTCCGCGTAAGTATTTTTTCGAATCACCGTCGCCACTGTTGTGTCTGCACAAATAATTAACAAGAACATGGAAAGTAAAGGTATAACAATAATATATTAGGAAAAGAAGTTATATACATATTTACATGTCTTCAGATATATTTCAGTTGGAGATATTCCGGCAGGTGGCGTCTTGCATGTCTTACGTCTTGCCTATTTCGCAGTCGTTGCAGAACTCTCCCGGTATTGGTGATTGATACCTTTATATATCTCACTCACCCACCTACGTTAATTAGTGAGCGTCTCCACAACAATATATATATATATATATATATATATATATATATATATATATATATATATATATATATATATATATATATATATATATAAACGAGAATTATCTAATTAAATTAATAAAACATGAAAAAAGTCTTATGCCTGGATAATTAGGTTATATTTTTTAATCATAAGTTATATTTACAATGATGAAATTTAAAATTTAAATATAAATTTCCAGTAATGGTTACAAGTAGAGATTGGAGAACAATTATGAAAATAAATATAAAAATTAAAAAAAAAATGTTTAAATTTTTTTTATTTTAAAATAACATCTAATCTTCCGTAATAATAGTGTGTTTTACACTACATTATGTGTAAGAAAACACACTTTAAAATAAGATAAAACAAAAACTTATCCGTGTAAGTAGGAAATAACTTATGCTGCCATGTAAAAAGGAAATGTTTTTTTTTCAGTATTAAAATATCTCTTTAAATAACGTCACAAACAAACCAACATTGTAAAGAGCAGACACAACTTTTTAGTATTAGTCTTAATATTTTTTTACACTCTCTGTTAGTGTATTCGTGTCTTTTTCACACACACTCTCTCTCTCTCTCTCTCTCTCTCTCTCTTTCTATCTCTGTTCAAATCAATTGCTTCCACAACTACTATTATACAGCTATCTTATTTTATATAATATCATAAAAATAACTTCAAATTTCAAAAGAAATACTTTTAAACAACTTTCTTAATAGTTTGCTAGAGACCGCAAAGGTCAAATCTTTTGAACTTTGACCGCGTCGGAAGCCACATTTTCAGCAAAAAAAAAAAACGATTAAAAGGCTTGCCCTATGTCTGGATACACTTTATGTAAAATTTCAAATGTTTGCACCAAAAATTGGCTGTATAATTTTTAGAAGCCGCAGAGGTAAAATTTTTGTTAAACTTTGACCCTATTTATGACCCCTTAACATTTATTTTTCGCATATCAAGTAATGCCTGTGCTTGAAGCTTTGAGGAAAGACTTTGCACTGAGACAATCCCACTCTATAAACAACTGACACATTGAACCAAAAAGAAGAGCAAGTCAACATCAGGTTTTATATCAGGGTTTTCCTTCTCCTAGAGAGGTTGCCTTCACAATGCCTTACGGAAGCCCTCTCCATCTACCATGCCATTTGATCCATGACTGGGACTTAGGTTGCTGGGCACCAGAGCATGCTCCACATGTATGCCGCAGCTGACAGGGCCTAAGCTCCTCTGGAGGTTTCTGTCAGGGTTACCTCACCCTTAGCCTTTGGTTAAAAGAACCTTGGCCCAGTTATACAGCGCAAGACACTCGGCGTTCATCAAAGCCCCGTCTGTGTGGCGGTGGTCACGACTTGCACAGTATGGCGCTAAAACATCTATGTACTTTTAACACACATCCACACCAGACCTTGACAACCATATATATATACATATGTATATACATATATATGTACATACACATATATACATACACATTAATATAAATATATATATATATATACGTACACATATATATACACATATATATATACGTACACATATATATACATATATATATACGTACACATATATATACATATATATATATACGTACACATATATACATATATATATATACGTGCACATATATATATACATATAGATATACATATTCATATATATATACATATTCATATATATACGTATATATACATATACATATAAATACATACATAAAAATATGCATACATGTATATATATATATATATATATATATATATATATATTACAATAGAATAATGCGAGCATGCAAAGTAATATGGTTAAGCTTAAACATGGAAAAGTAAAGGACTAGTTGTAAAAACTGAGAAAGAAAAGGACAAGAGATTCTAGTAAAAATATAAAAAAATTAATAACAATACAGATTGCACTATTAAGAATTGATTACATAATGTTATAAATTTAATTTTGTAAAAACTTCCTCATGCTGCAGTTATAAATTTATTCTACTTTTTACTAGAATATCTTGTCTTTTTTTTTCCTATTTTAACAACTAGTCATTTACTTTTTCATGTTTAAGCTTAACCATATTAGTTTGCATGCTCGCATTTTTCTATTGTAATTAATGATATTTCCAGGCTTCTAGTAAATTCACTTATTTTTTGTTTAACTTCAGTC
The DNA here is from genome assembly GCF_053919585.1 of Euprymna scolopes. Classification (NCBI taxonomy): domain Eukaryota; kingdom Metazoa; phylum Mollusca; class Cephalopoda; order Sepiida; family Sepiolidae; genus Euprymna; species Euprymna scolopes. The sequence goes on along the minus strand of NC_136486.1, from coordinate 151,386,644 downwards.
GTTTTTTGTCCACATGAACAGAACATACACATGTGAAATAACAATGTACGGCACTCGTCTTCTTTTAATAAAATCCTCCTAATTATCTCCTTTTCTTTCTTCCATTCTCTCTGTTTCCCTTGTTACTTCTATTTTCGCGAGAGCGGTGAATTAGTAGCAACAGTAGTCGCAGAAGCGACATGGTTGCTATGGAAACCAGTCATAAATAATTAAAAAAAACGTCTTCCGTAATTCGCTGGAAAGATTGTGGGATCCTTCTACCGCTCCAGAAGATATCTCACTACTGATGCAATTCTCTATCTGTATAAAAGCCAAGTACGTCCAAGGATGGAATACTGTTGCCATATCTGGGCAGGAGCTGATAAAAACAGCCTATCCTGCCTTGATAGAGTACAAAATAGACTTCGTGGCTTAGTGGGGGATGCCCTTTTCTCTACCCTGCAACCTCTCTCCCACAGAAGAGACGTTGCGAGCCTGTCCTTGTTTTATCGTTATTTCCATGGCAGGTGCTCGTTTGAACTCCAATCTCTGGTCCCCCTCACCAATCTTTCACGAAAAACACCCGTCTAGCCGAATCCACTGTGAAAAATTGCCCCCACTCTATATCTGTGCCTAAATCAAAACGCGGATTCCATGAACAAAGCTTCTTTCTTAGGACTGCAAACTTCTTTCTTAGAACTGTAAACACTTCATCAAATCTCCACACTAACGTAATGTACTTGCAATAACCCTTATCCCTGAGTGGCTTCCGGGCTTTGAAAAGTGGTGATCGCTGTGTAAAAAAAAAACATATATATACATATATATACACATATATATGCATACATATATATATATACATACATGTATATATATACATACATATACATACATATATATACATATACCTATACATATATACATAAATATATATACATATATATACATACATATATATATACATAAATATATATATATATATAGATACATATATATATACATATATATACATACATATATATATACATATATATACAGATATTTACATACATATATATATACATATATATACAGATATATACATACATATATATACATATATATACAGATATATACATACATATATATATACATATATATACAGATATATACATACATATATATATACATATATATACAGATATATACATACATATATATATGCATATATATATACATATATATATACATATATATATGCATATATATATACATATATATACAGATATATATACATACATATATATATACATATATATATGTGTATATATATATATATACATATATATATACATAGTAACAGGCTACTCAGTGTTGTCTGATAGTTAAAAATAAACTAAAATACTATATTGTAATTTATGCGGATTTCGTATTTTTCTTATGCAGCCGATTTTCTATAGATTATCATATTTTACTGAATATATTGTAGTTATTTTAAAGGTTTAAAAAATGTTTCGAGTATTATTAGCTAACATCGAAACCAAAACATTTTGTTTCGTAACGGTATTCGCTACATCTAAGCTAAGGCACGTGCATATCAATCTTAACGAATTAATACAGTTGAACGTATAAGTGTATTTCTGCGCATGCGTAGAGCACGCGTATTACGTCGACCTACGCATACTTACGTAATAACTACTGTCGAAGTAATTATTGAAAATCGTATATATGTGAATAAATAAAATGAAAATAGTATATATATATGTTTATATTCATATATATTCATATATATATATGTTCATATCCATATATATATTCGTATATATATTCATATTCATATATATATATGTATATGTTCATATATATATGAATATATATATTCATATATATATGTCTATATTCATATATATATATATGTCTATATTCATATATATATGTCTATATTCATATATATATATATGTCTATATTCATATATATATGTCTATATTCATATATATATATATATATGTCTATATTCATATATATATGTCTATATTCATATATATATATATATATATATATGTATATACATACATATATATTCATATGTATGTACATATATATATATATATAATCACATATACGTATGTATCTATGTACATATATATATTCATATATATATATATATATATATATATATATATATATATATATAATTGATTGTAGCTGCAAGGTGCTTACTCTGAATGTTCGGCTTCCATCCCTAGATATATATTTTGTTTGTATTTAGCTTACGTGGTTGTTATTTTGAGAAACGCGAAAAAAATAGAATTTATTAGGATTTATGTTTGCATACTTTGAGAACAGAAGCGAGCAATTTGATTGTATTATTGGATTTTTTTTTTTTTCAGCCAAAAGTGTTGTTCAATTGGAGTAGAGAAAGAACGTGGAGTTTTGAGCAGCGAAGATTGCTTCAAAGTAAGCCTGAAAATATCCCCTATTTGCCTCAGGGTCTCTCAAAGGTGCACGCTGAATGAGAAAAGGAAATATACCCTTGTTTATGCCAGAAGATATTCGTGTAGGGAGAATAATATTGTTTGTATTTTTTTATTTTCTTTCTGAGATGCGTCATTGATTCTTAATTAGAAACTGTCGCTCTGTCACATTTAAATTTTACATAATATTTATATTGCTAAACACAAGTAGCTTATGCATCTATAAGAGGATCGTTCCGTTTGTTTTTCGGTCACATTTCAATTTAGTATAATATTTGTCGTCACGTCTGAATTGAAGTGTCTCCGCATCTCTAAAAAAAAAAAGGAAGGCTACATCCACCTATTTGTCACTCAGGCTGTCGGTCTGTCACGTTCAAATTTTAAATAATATTTTCATCGTTATAGGCTGGACGTGTTCCATGTATCTATATGAGGTTCTCTATGTTGGTTGGCCGGTCACATATCTGTTTGGAATAACGTCTTCATTGGTTTGTCTTGTGTAAATTTCAAATAACTTGTATAAATTAGTTTGTGCATCTATATAAATTACTATATTCGTCGGTGTGTCAATCAGTTTTTAGATTTGTCAGGTTTAAATGTAAAATGGAATTGTTTTTGGTATACATCTTATTGCAAATGCATCTAATCATCTATGTAATAAGGTATGTGTGTTTCTTGATCTGACACGCTTTCGTATGAAATATCATTTTTAGATAGATATCTCTGTTTGATGCTTTGTCCTACTTTCCGTCACGCTTAGTTTTAGCTACAAGTTTATTACTAAACTTGTACATTAAATGGATGCATCTTTTTAGATGCGTCCCAGTATATCTATAATGATTTTTATGCGGTCGATGAAATGTTACACTAAATTTCAAAATACTTTCTGGGGACTGAAGGTTCAATCCTCACTGCTGGTGATACTTAGAATACAATTGCGAATTACCTAAGACTTCTACCCAGCCATTGCTGACAGAACGAGAGCATGCTTCCTGCGTGAATAAAATAAAGGGTTTGATTCGAAACCCCGTGCAAGAATCCTGAGTTCGCCATAAAAATTCCTGAGTTTTACAAGTGCACCTTAACAAGGTTTGAGGTTCCATCAACCGAGATGTCGTGATACCCTTTTCTCTTCCCTGACACCTCTTTCCCAAAAAGGAGACGTTGGGAGCATGTCGCTTCTATATCGTTATGCTCATGACAAGTTCTCGTGTGAGCTCCAATATATGATCCCCTACTTGCAAAACTTTCACAAAAAATACTCGACTAGCTACCACCACTATTTGTAATTTCCCCCACTCTATATCTGTGTCGAAATCTAAACGCAGTTTTGATGAACAAAGCTTCGTTTAAAGAACTGCCCGCCTGTAGAACACTGTTCCATTAGCCTGCTTTCCGGCCGACTAAAATATGGTAGCATCCAAGTCCAATGTAAACAAGTTCTTGCTGAGCCGTCCCCTTAAATAATCCAATTTTTTACCCAATTTTCTCCATTACCGATTACTGCACTACCACCTTACATAGATTAACCCTTATCTTGGAGTGGCCTTCCGGCTTTAATAAACAGTGATTTCCTTGTAACAAAAAAATAATAATGATAGAAACCGAATAGTCCAAATAATATGAAACGTCTATTAATTAAGGGTTGGACCTGCTATCTCAAGAAGACTATCACCCCGGACTGATTATTGTTTAACACCTTATCGGGTACAGCATGGTTCCTTGTGGACAATAGAAAACACTCAAGAGTAGAACAGAATCCGAATAATCCAAATTGTGAGAATTTTCATCGATAAACGCGTAGACTAAATGGACGTATCTCATACGTATCCATTCTTGTTTTTTAACCGTACAATAAAACTCATTTTCTCAGTAAATAAACACACATAAAGAGAGTGGTTTCCTTCAGCCATTTTGAAAACACTTCAGTGCTTGAATTAGATATACATCTCGAAAGAGGTTCATAAAAGATAGACCAACTCGCAATTCTTCTATGGTTTTAATGTATTACTTTAAAAGGTGAATTGAGTGACGAAATTATGTATGCATACACGTCTCTGAAAACACACAAGGATAATGTTAAATAACCTCACACATTGATTGTTAGAAACGTTTTCGAAAAGAGATTGTGTCCTTAAACAATACAGAAAACATTATATAAACATAAAAGCATCTGCATACAATATTTCACAAGCACGTGGGATGTTTTCCAGTTGTGGCTATTTTTCTATCGCTTTTACTAATATCATAGACTAAGTTATGAATAAATATACCCTCGCAGCGGAATTTATGTGTATCAAAATTGCCCCGGGGTAATTGTAAAAGCAGATAGTAGATTAAAAAATAAACCTAGATGGTAAGGAAATCTAGGTCAGGGTGTGGGTTGATGTTGTGTTTTTAGTGCGAGTATGATCGTTTTTGATAACACTAGTTTCTTTTATGTGGATGCATGTGCGTGGATATACAAGAAAAATCTTATCCAAGAAAACACAACACGTTTTACAGTTCACAGCTTTATTATGTTATAGTGTCCTGGCAAGGATCTCGTAAACCTTCTTGCTAATTGTTGCACACTATGATTCCAATACTGGATTTTCAAAGAGGCGGAAAATCGACGCATTCTTAAATAGGCGTCTGCCTCAAGCATTAACTGCTGGAAATAAAAGAGTTGCCGTTATTTCTTCAACTCTTGTTATGACGTCAGTCACGAAATATCTTCAGCCTCCTCCCTAATTATACACAAACATAAATAGTAAGATAAAACATTACAAATAACTGCAACAAGATTACGATGGAGTTGCCTAAATCATAGAAGTAAATAAGAATTATAATCTAGATGATAATGAGACGTAGTCCAAGGAAGTAGAAGCAATTATAACACATTTTTCATGTGGGTTGGTTGGTTGTTTTTGTTTTACGGCATATCAACCCTTTTCAGGTTATTTAATGCCGAATCCAAAGATTTTGAAGAAAAATTTTTTTAATAGAATATATTTGTTGTTTTCACGTCGGTTTCTATTTAACCCATAGTTGGGACCCTAACAGGTACTACCACTCCGGGTCAGAGTGGACCTGGGAGCAATGGTAATTAAAGGGTGGTTCCACACTCCCCAAAGCTGGGGCCTCAACACTTGATATAGTTTAAGGTCATATCCAGGACCCCCATTGAGGGACTTTTACCCTCTGCAGGGGGGCAGTCGGCGTATTCTAATGCCCCACAGACAGGGCCATTTTTCATGTGGGAACAGTAAGGAACGAGGCATAATGCGATGTATATGTTAAAGATTAGAGTAGACAGAGCAATTATTCAAGAAGACGTAAAAGTCTGTAATAAAATCTCCAACTCTATGGATCCTGTATAAATTGTTTGTGTGAGTGGTCCCAAAATAAGGGTTGTTTGAGGGGGACATGATAATCTTGGCTATACAGAAACAACTTTCAGTTGAAACGTCAGTTGAAATGAAAAGAGACATATAATGTGTGTGTGTGCGTGTGTTTATGGGAAAAATATGATTATTCAATTATATTTCACCTTTTATTTATACCCATGCTTTTATTTATGAATCTCAATGTATGTTAAATATAACTACAGAGCATATACAAATAAATGATAAAAAGTATATTTTCCAAATTCGAAGATGCTGTACATCTTACTATTTATATCTTTCTCAAAGAAATAAACGGTAAGATGAAAAAATCTTGGTATTTGGAATATAGAAATTTTTCATTTACATTTTTCATATTGAAAATTTTAAACTTTTCAATTTTTATGCTTTATAATAATGTTCTTTTTAATATAATTTGCTATTTGTTTCCGCTGAAAAGAAAATTATGAGTTTTTAAAACTCTATGGAATAAGGAAAAAGCATGTACTCTATTCCTTGCTTTTGAACAATACGTTTAATAAATTTTTATTTTGCATCATTTAAATCCCTTAAGTATAATATATATATATATATATATATATATATATATATATATATATATAGATAGATAGACCTATTCAAGTTTCACCTCAAACAAGGCACAGTGTCACTTTGAAGTAGGGGCTACTGTCAGGGTCATAAGTTGCAGGGATATTATGAAGGGAGATGAGCAGCAAGATGTCTTTTCACATTACACTTGAACTTCTGCATGTCAGTACAATTGGGACAGCAGAATCTCAGAAGGGAGGTCTAACGTCTAACAGTTCTGGGAAAGAAACTATTGGAGTAGACGCTTTTCTCATACCTAGGGAACTCTACTGTGAAGAGGTGTGATTTAGCTGTTTGTCGGGGGTACGTCGAGGAAGCACAAGTGTTTGTAGTTCGTCAGAGCATTCACCATTAAAATTCTTGTAGAACAGGCAGAGTGATGCAATATTTCGTCGATGGGACAGAGGCTGAAGCTTAGATGACAGTTTAGGACCTATCAGGTTGTCGACTCTTTTTTGAACCCTGTTCAGGAGTGAGAGACTAGTAGCAGAGGCACCAGCCCAAATGTGACAATAGTACTTCTTACATGTGCGAATGGTCGCTTTTAAGAGGCACAGGGTACTTTCAGGCATAAGTAGCTTTCTAGCTCGGTAGAGAGAGCCCACCTTCTTCGCAGTAGCCTTGGCTATGCTCTCAATGTATCTGTTGCAATTCCTGTTCCCCGTGGGCGTTAGGCCGAGGAGTTTAAAGGAAGTACATTCAGGTAATGTGTTTCGGGCCGTTGCTATTGGTGGTAGAGAAGGTTTCTTGTAATTATTGAAGGAAACAAGATAGTCTTGGCAGCATTGAATGTGACCATCCATTTTTGTTCCCTCGTGCCTGTTAAAAAGCGCGGTATCATCAGAAAATATACCCATCTCAACGACAATTTTATCAGGGAGGTCATTTATGAATATTATGAATAGTAAAGGTCCCAGGATAGACCCTTGAAGTACTCCCGAATTTTATCATATTGTTTAGATGTACGACTATTGAGGACAACCTGGATTCTTCTTTTACTTAGGTAGGATTTAATTGCGTTATGTATTCTTCCAGTAGAGAGAGAAAGAGAGAGAGACAAAGAGAGGATGAAGAAGAGGAGATAGATAGATAGATATTGCAATGAAACTAATAACAAAAAACAATAAATGTAATACACTATTTTCATTATTAAATCCACCCGATAATTTTGGATATATTGGTTAATATATGTGTTACGTGGAAATCTATACAAAATTCTGCATGATTATGAATTGGGGTATACACTTTTATCAATTTCAAAATGTACCTCTCAATACAACAAAAGTTGTACCAAAAATGGTAATAGAAGCCATAAAGATAAAAGATATCTTCATTTATGCAGAATGCGCATGTATTTTGCTAAAACAAAGCCTCTATTGAATATTATATATTACGAGGAATAATTTGGCCGGTGGAGTAATTCGCAAAGAAATTAAATTAATAATAATGATAATGTCGTTCATCAAATTTCGTTTATGTTTGTTTACAATATCACGTCTGCTGATATTTCCATTTGATGATCTTAAAAATTGCCTTTCTTCTTATCTATATAAATAATGAATTTTATCAGGGACTATTTTACGTTATACCGGCAAAGGTTACACTGGTGTAACGTAAAATATTCCCCTGTAAATTGTTTTTTCTATAAGATAAGAAAGACTATTTTAAGATCAGATATTTTCGATTTTCGATACTTATCCGATTAATTTCTGTACAGAACCTATCTAAGAACATTGCCAGAAATATAAATGACCTTTGTTTCGGAACCTATGAGAAAGGAACTCACACACACACACGCATTCACACATGCACACACAGCAAGTGACTTTTATATAATAGTAGAGATAGAGATATTAGTGTTTGTCGTCATTGGTTTAAGCACGGCAAGAATATAATAGTCGTATCTTGTCATGTCAAACGATAAATAGCTTAAGTTTTGTTGAATCAAGGCTTTCATACGCAATCGCAATAAAATTTGATCGATTTTATGAATCCAATATATTTTATGACAATTGGTTTTATTATACCTAATCTTAATCGTCAGATAAAATAAAACCAAATAAAACTTAACTCCCTGAGCAGAGGCAAAGGTGTTTATTGGCAGTAATATGATTTTGAAGTTAAGTTTAGATATAGTTTGCAGGGTTATTACAAATAATTGATATGGATTGAATTTCGAGTTAATCATGGTCAAATATACGACAGTGGATGGATATGATCGCTTAAAGTAGCATAACATAGAAAGATTTCTAAGTTGATTTTAAATTGCTGAAACTCTTACACTGAAAACACACGTATAATTTAAAGCCCATATAGATAAGCTAATAAGTGGCCAACTATTGCCTAGAGCGACTCGAATACTCCGTTTTCATTAGGTGTTACACTAACATGTGAGGAAGGGTGCTACTCCATGCCCAAGATTACGCCATTTCTCTTGATATTCCTCTTATAATGTTGAACCTTCAGCAAGGAGCATAAAGTACCATTTTTAAGACCTTGATAAGAGTCAACTGCAGATTGAACCTCGGTCTCCTGGCCTATTAGCGAACACTTTCATCATCACGCCAAATTAGCCAGATATGTAGGAGCGCTTATATCTCTGCGAAATTATATAGCCAAAAAGCAACCATTACCGTGGAACATTGATTATCATAGTTAAAAATTTTCAATAATTGCCAGTAATCAGCAGATTATATTTTCTACCTGATTTTATTATTGGTATTGGTTTCCACGAGGTTTCTACAAGAGTGATCCGGTGAATGTTGTCAGCATCTGTAGAAAAATGATGCTAGGAAACCGCCTGGATTCGAACTTGGCGCGCCCAACTCGTCAGTCTGCGTTGTCATCCATTTCTCCACATCTAACTCACATATTTTAAGTGAAAACTATTTTCGTCTCCTAACTCAATACACAAACTCGGAGATAAAGTATCCAGGAAACATCGTCCCTTCATCTATGGCCATTCAAGAAATATATCAGTTGTCTGTACAAAACGTAGAAACATTTCCAATTATATTGAAGTACTTTATCTTTCGTCTATGTAACATTCGAGTAAGACTTGTTGAGATATACATCAGAAAAGTATGATCAATATCATAATTACGAGGCACTTTCTGTTATCGATTTGTGGGTGAACCTCTTATTATGCGGCACGTTCTTGCAGTTTGTTCTCTCACTGCGCATTGACAAATAGCGAAAGGGTTTCTTTTTTCTTTCTTTCTTTTTTTTTTTTTGTCAACAGAAATAACGACCTTCTCCCTTTAATCATAGCAAAATATGCACCGAGCACAAAAGGAAACAAGAATTTGATTTTCCGCCATTTTGTGATTACAATTTTGATAACAAAATAGGGAAATTCGTTTCATTTGATTTCTCCTGCGTTCGTCGAAGAAAAGAGGAATGTGTGTACGTATTACATGAAATAAGAGAAAGGTCTTTTCTGTTATCAATTATTCGACGCAAGAATATACTTTTTCAGATAAAAGATGAAGGTTCTTTTTTTTTTTTTTTGTAATATGATTAACTGCTTTTTAATATTCAAAATGCGACAACTAATTTACATTTCTCTGACTAATGTTATCAAAGTAGTTTTTTACATTCCAACAATATTTTGGCCGATCTTTCTTTTTTATCCGGACCTGTTAAGGAATCATATTATTAGCATTAAAGTTTATTCTAAATATCTGGAGCCGTGATATTTATCGTAAAGTATGCTCTGTCTTATTCCTACGTCATCACTACTGACTTCACCTCTGAATTGTTTTTAAAACATACGAGTGGCAACCTTCGTTTACTATGATATATTAAAGGAGCTATTAGTGTTGGATATTATGACTCCCAGGCAACGCCAAATTACACGAGAGAGTAAAGAAAACAAAAGATCACTGCTATATGTTCAATGTTATTGAAATATGAAATATTAAATACTCCAATGGCAGAAAATAATAAATATAAATATTTAAAATAATGAAACATTTACAGTTTTTTATAATTAATTTAGGACTGGAATTTAGTTAGCAAAACAATAACGTTTACAATAAACTAGTTGTGACAGAGGTGGTGACCATAAACAGGTAGGAATATGACTGAGAATAATGAGTAGTGGTTGACGGGCAGAAATCAGAAGCCTACTGTATTAATGTTGGAGTACCTCATGGTGACATCCTGGGATCTACATCAATTATCTCCGAAATCACATCCTAAGATCATTTGTAGATATTTATACTGACGACCCTACCATCTATGGCAACACTTCAAAGGCAGTAAACGACCAAGATTTCTCTGATTTTCTCTGCTCTGATCTTGATCACATGGTGCATTGGGAAAGAGGTGGCTGGATAATTTTAATACATCTAAGACGAAGCTTCTATCTTTCCATCATCAACGCTCTGATTCCAGTCTGGCATCAATCGAAATGAACAGCTCTCGTCTTGGGGAGGCTCTACGTTCTGAGATGGAACATGTACATCAAATTCGTTGCCAGAGCTGCTGGGAAAATGGTGGGATCGTTCTACTGCTTCAGAAGAAATCTCACTGCTGATGCATTTCTCTACCTATAGAAGAGCCAGGTACGTCCAAGGATGGAGTACTGTTGCCACATCTGGGCAGAAGCTGCTAGAAGCAGCTTTTCCTGCTTTGATAGAGTTCAAAATAGACTTCGTAGATTAGAGGAGGTGTCATTTTCTCTTCCCTGCAACCTCTTTCCCACAGAAGAGATGTTGCGAGTCTGTCTCTGCTTTGTCGTTATTTTCATGGCACATGCTTGTTGGAACTCCAGTCTATGGTCCCCCCTGTCTTGATTTTCACGAAAAACACTCGTCTAGCCAAAATCACTGTCAATAATTACCACCACTCTTTATCTGTTCTTAAACCTAAGCGTAAATTCCACGAACAAACTCTTTTTGTAGAACTGCGCGCCGGTGGAACTCTGTTTTGTTTTCCTGCTTTCCAACTGAGTACAATATGATTGTCCAACGTGAACAAATTCTTAATTAAGTAATCCAATTTACCAAATTTCCACTACTGACGATGGCTACATGTGCACTCTTAACCCTTATCCTCCAGTGGCCTCCGGCCCTTGATATGTCGTGATTCGTTTGTAAAAAAAAATACGATAGCACCACATATTAGAGTATTGTGTTAAAAATAGTGTCCCTTGATCTTTATTATTGGTCTCTACCCAGCGTTGCTAGAAACCATTTTCTTAGCATTCGAGTTTTTCTCTGAATATTCCAACCCGTGTTATTTACGGTGAATTATGCTCAGCCATATCCCTACTTTATCATGGTAACAAATTTCTTCCTTTGTCATTGTTCCTTGCGACGAAGTCGACAACGTGTTAGGTCCCGGGTGTGTAAACGTGTACAATGTTACAGACACTTTCTTTATTTAAAGCATACCCTAAAAATAGGCTCTAAAAAACATTTCGGTGACATTAAATGTCAGAAGCGATTTTTTTTATATAAATGTCGTAACGTATTTTAACTCGAGATAAAACATTTCTCTTTGGGTGTAAAACCATACAAGAAAAATAGAGAAAATAATTCGTTTCGAAAAGACACCGATATTACTTAACGAAATCTATATTCTGTAAAAATCAGACATAGGAAAACAAAATACTTAAATTTATTGAAATACAGGGTGGAATAATAATATTGTCGGTCTAGAAAATTCGAGATGATTCCATTTCCGTTTGATGAAACCCGTTTTTTTTTTGTTTGTTTTGTTTTGTTTTTTTGCAGATCATCTACTGGTTGGCCAGTTGTGTACAAATCCCAAGAGTGATAGAAGTGAATCCTTCTATCATGTATGAAATTGGCACAATGTTCAACGAGCGATATCGGAGATGCGGCGCTGTACAACTCGCGCTCTCTACCCATCCAAGTTATGACAGCAGGATCATTGCCAGCACCCTCAAAATGCATCATTGGATTGCCACACATAACAAGGACGCGCTCAGGGCGATGAAAGCAACGTTTTCGGACATGGTTTCAAGTGAGAGCAACATCACGCCACGTTACATCTTCGTAGTCGGCTTGAAAGTTAAGACATAAGTGTATCTGGATCTGTGCGCCGACCCACAAATCCAAATTGACCCAGATTTTGCTTCAGAAGGAGTGCTACGAATTTGGACCCTTCTCTAACTCCCCCTTCTTTCCTGACCTGAATCCGCTGGACGACTCCGTGTGGTCATACGTCGAGAACATCACCAACATGACCTCCCACAACACCAAAGCCAGTGTGATCGCCGCTACCCGTCAAGTATTCACCGAGCTCCTGTCGGCACTTGGGGAAAAAGCATGCTCCCAGTTCCGGACTCGTATCGGAGCGATGTTTGAGGCTAAAAGCGGATACATTGAATAGATGTCATCTCTACTATATAATAAAGTTACTTGAATTGATTCTTCAATAAAAGTTTTAAAATAAGGCTGTAGTGTTGTTTTCTTTAGAGTGATATTTTATCATTCAACCCTGTATACCAATACACTAATAGTTGCTGATCGTTAAACTAATGAAACTGAATTTATTTCGACTCGTAATGTTTGTTTTAGAGAGAATTACTTGTGGCGTATATGATTTGTTATTTACTCTCTGCATTTACATTCCTTAAAAATATAAATATTTTCTTTCATTCGAAAATAAACCGATATTGCCTTGAAAACATGTTCGTGGCAATCTTCATCAAGAACCATAGATTAAAAAATGTTATTAGTATTGTTACATTAAAAAAAGGCTGTCCCTTTCCATGTAAATAAGAAGAACATTAGATAAGTGAAAATGAGATAAGGATAAGCCGAGACTCGAACCTTGTAAGCAAGGTTCAGAAATAGAATGTTAGAAATCAGAATGCTGAAAAGGCCTATTGTTAAATTCTATTCTAAATAGTTAAATATTATTTATATCGTAAAAAGAATTGATTGTTCATTCTTTTATATCAAGGCCGAAAGCCATTAGTCGCGTGTTCTCGTGTAATGAATGAATGCGTGAATGTAAGATTGACATGAAATTCTTAAAGATAAACTAAAATGGCCGAAAAATGGGCTGAAATGACTTAAATAAATAAAAAGTAAATGACTTCGAATTACTTTAATGAACTTAAGGATGAATTGAATGACCTTAAGAATGACTTGAATTCTGAAAAAATAGCTGTAATCCTTCAAAAATGAATGATCTGGAGAATGACTTGAATGGCTTTGAGACTGACTGGTCGTAAAGTGGGTGATCATTTTACATTAAATTAATACAGAAAAGTGATCCCCCCACTTTATATCACAAAGTTACAAACATAAGTGCAGCATGTAGTAAGAACAGATGCTACACTTTGATCTTGGCCAAAAAGCCAAGAAAATCGGTATTTATTTGCTCCCCCACTAAGCAAATTAGGCACAAGGCCGATTTTTATGTGAGGAGTGAAGGGGAAATGGGGACCAACTCCCCGGGGAGTAGGGGAATTGGATAGTGACAATTGGTATGAAGGGTTGCCTCTACATTGACCAAGGTCTTATATGTGGGGTTGGTATTTATTTGCTCCCCCACCGAGCAAATTAGGCACAAGGCCGATTTTTAATGTTAGGAGTGAAGGGGAAATGGGGAGTAGGGGTGGATACTGACAATTGGTATAAAGGGTTGCCCCTACATTGACCAAGGTCTTATATGTGGGGTATCCCCACATCTAGTCTTTGGTTGCAGTATCTGCCGGACAGATACTGCACTTTGATCTTGGCCAAAAGGCCAAGAAAAGCTTAAAAAGCTAACAACAGCATCTATTAACAACAGACCTTTGATCTTAACCAAAAAGGCCAAGTACAAAAGTGTTACGGACAGCCCGACCTACCAACCGACCGACGGAGTGACATAAAGTCGCTTGCATGCGACTAAAAAATGAATATTAAAAATGTCAGTTAAAAAGAATGAACAATACAAATTAAAAATACATTGTTAAAAAATAGGTTAGGTTAAAAAAAAGGTTAGTTGAGAATTCTTTGTTGTCAAAAGTGTGTTTGGAAAAACGTGTGTTTAGCCACGTGAATTGGTCACGTTTGGGAAACACACTTCTGATGTCATAGCAAAAGGGAGATTCTCAATATAGGAGCTAGAGTTAGTCAAATCAGTCAGCAGTTGAGGCAGAAGAGTTGAGTCTGCTAGTCAGCAGAGATCAAGAGAGTCAGTCAGTGGTAAGCTACTCCTTTGGGAGCGAAGGTTTGAAAGATCAAACACTGTAGAACAAATGTGAATTCATGACGTCATCATCATTCGACCGGTCCAATGAAATAAAGAATCACCATCAATATATTTAACTGTTTGTCTTCATGTCGTCATTCAACAAATTAAAAGATAATGTGTTAATCATCTTATTATGAACATTATGCAACCCATCCAAGAATATGTATCTCTCCTCGTCTCTATATGTGTTACAAGAAATACAAGAACTGTGCATCTATAACCCTATCACCTTCTCTTTTCGCTAATATATATTATAAGAAACATCCAAGAACGGTATAAATATTTCCCCCTCATCATTGTTATATATATGTATCCCCTATGCAACAGAATTTCGGTAGTAATGGAGTTTATGGCCGTAGCAAAGTAGGAATATAAACGAGAATAATTTATGGTAAACATCACATATTAGAGTATAAGTAAGGGAACAAAACGGATAATAAACTGACTCACGCACAAATTAGGATAGATATAGCTAGTTGAATCAATGGCTTACCCGAAATAAAACTAACGAGTCAAATCGACTTTGTCTTCCTTGCACATCACTATCTTAAATAATGATATTTATTTGCTCCCCCACCGAGCAAATTAGGCACAAGGCCTATTTTTAATGTGAGGAGTGAAGGGAGGGGGAAGGGAAAAAGGGGACCAGCTCCCGAGAGGTGGGAAATGGGAGCTGGTTAATGGTCAGGCATGTGGGGTTGCCCCCACATCTGGTCTTTGCTAGTCATAGCTAGTCATAGCTTGCAACATCTGCCGGAACAGATTTGATTTATTTGCTTCCCCACTGAGCAAATTAGGCACAAGGCCGTTTTTTAATGTGGAGAGGGAGGGGGAGGGAAAGGGGGATCAAGCTCCCGAAAGGTGGGAAATGGGAGCTGGATAGTAACTGTGGTCTGTAGGGTGATCCCTACATTGACCAAGTTCAGATATGTGGGGTTATCCCCACATATGGTCTTTGCTAGTCATAGCTAGTCTTTGCTTGCAGTATCTGCCGGAACAGATGGTATTTATTTGCTCCCCCACCGAGCAAATTAGGCACAAGGCCGATTTTTAATGTGAGGAGTGAAGGGAGGGGGAAAGGGAAAAGGGGACCAGCTCCCGAGAGGTGGGAAATGGGAGCTGGTTAAAGGTCAGGCATGTGGGGTTGCCCCCACATCTGGTCTTTGCTAGTCATAGCTAGTCATAGCTAGTAGCATCTGCCGGAACAGATGGTATTTATTTGCTCCCCCACTGAGCAAATTAGGCACAAGGCCGTTTTTAATGTGAGGTAAAACCAGCTCCCCTAAAAGTAGGCAAAAAGGGGGCACTCTGGTTACCAAAAATAATAATTGTCCCAGTATAGAGGGTTTCCCCTCCATTGACTGGTACAAATTATCCTAAGTGCAGCATCTGCCGGAACAGATGCTACACTTTGATCTTGTCACGAAGGCCGGCAAAGTTGTTATCTTAAATAATGATATGTTTTTGATTTTCAGTTGCTCACTGTATATTGTTTAAAAGAAAGACTTAACTGGTGCGAGGATGGGCAACTTCTAGCGCGCGTGCCAAACCTGTCACGCGAGCACTTCTATCCAACACGTGAGCGAGGTCTCGGAAATGAGATCCTCCCCCCTTCAAATAAAATGTTAATAAACTCGTCGCAGTATTATCTGATGAAACTGGGTGTCTCTTTTCTTCCTTTTTGTTTTAACAATTCATTATTTGATTTAACTCCTTTTCGTGTTTTGATGCCATATGACTGAAATGAAATATACTATGACGTAACAAAATGGTGACTTCGCAAACTTTAACATTTTTTTGCCTACACTCTTACGCAATATCGTTCGACTTTACTTACTTTTGTAACGTAAAATGCTCCAAAGTTTTTTCGTACTTTTATGAAGTTAAGTGCTGTTAAGTTTTTACATACATTTGTACCTATTTACTATGCCTCCCGACGGGACAGAGTTAGACACCAGAGTCGTTTTTTAACGTGGAGAAAAGGTACAAAAATAAAAATTGTCTCAGTCGTGAAGGATTTCTCCTCCACCGAAAGAGAACAAGAAATAGAAGTGCACTTTTGTAACGTTAAGTGTTGTTAAGTTTTTACGCACTTTTGTAATATTAAGTGTTGTTATGTTTTACGTACTTTTTTAACGTTAAATGCTGTTAAGTTTTTACGTACTTTGTAACGTTAAGTGCTGTTAAGTTTCTACGTACTTTTGTAACGTTAAGTGCTGTAAAGTTTTTACGTACTTTTGTAACGTTAAGTGCTGTAAAGTCTTTACGTACTTTTGTAACGTTACATGCTTGAATTTTTTGTGTTAATTAGTGCCGTTAAGAATCCTTATTCATCAGGCATCATTTACTCCCATTTAACGAAACTTGGGTCTAAAATTTACAATCCATCCGTACCCGATAATTTTATATATGGAGAACTGTTTTATGTTTCTTTGCCTTAATTTGGATCTGAGAGTAACAGTTTGAGAAAAAATCTTTTGGATTTATTACGAAAATTCTGTCCGAATATGATCATTAGAAGTGTTCCATCTAATAATTTTACAATAGGTTTCTTTTTCAAATATATACGTTCTCTATCTCCTTTGTCTTTGTGTTCTGTTGTATACTAATTTAATTGCTAAATAATTGCTTAATAATAGGGTTGCCAAGCACATAGATATTAGTCACCGTACAAACAGGCTACTAGCAACTGTAAGTTATTTCTCCATCAAATAGCATTGCCACCAAACCTGTAACTCTCCCATTAATAACAAAACTTTTAAAATAATCTGACCTGCCCATTAAGAAATAATTTTACTAATTTTAGAATCCCTCATTTTTTTAAAAACCAATCCGAAGTTAAAAAATATGTCTAGTTTTTATGCTTAAAACTTGAGTAGATAATGTTGCTTTGTAATTTATATTTATTTTAATTTTGTATCTGTGCTTTATTTGATATTTTACTCTGTATTTTTAACAGTGCTGAATATGATGTTATTACGTTGAACCGTTATAATAAAATGATTTTAAGAATTAATCTCTGCAATTTTATTTCAGATAAGTGAACGGTTTCATTAAATTTAAATTGTATTTTAGGCCTATCTATAGATTTTTAAATAAATAACTTGATTACATTTCTTTTTTTGTACTGACAGACTGTGGATAATTTTAAGACAATCTGCTAAAACAATGTTGTTCAATTAACGATGTCAGAGTATTACAAAAATATCGACCTGAAAAATTTGGCGTGATTGAGAAAGACAATAAAGCATTTTTTATTTGGAAACTTTCGTTTGTAGAATATCTTCTGTGAAAACGCACGTTGAAAGTGTTCTTAATAACATAAACAATAAAACCAAAAAAGAAAAATGACGATTAATTAGTTGTGAACTCAGCAAGACAAAAGAACAAGCTGATTATTTTACGAACTTTATCTCAGTTCCAACTTAGTTACTGCTAGTTTTGAAGTTTCAAAAATAATCCTTCAACATGGAAAATCACTTAGTGATGGAGATTACATTAGAGCAACTTAATTACCGTGTGCATCATTTTGTTTTGATATTTTTGCAGAAGAAGAAAAGATTATTCAACGTATTAAAGATTTGTGTCTGAGTAGAAAAACAGTGAAGGATACTTAACGTGAAAAGTGATATTATTAACAGTTAACACAAGATTTGTATGCAAGTATTTTTCTATTTATGTTGATGAACATACGGATATTACATAAACAGCTGCACTGTCAATATTTTGTCTAGATTTTTTAAAGGTGATGAAATATGTGAAGAAATGGTTGCCCTTCTAACATTAACTAAGCGTACTACAGGAACCCAAATATGTTAGGTTACTCTAAATGAATTGTATCCTCATCAACTTGGCCTTTCCAAAGTGATGTTTGTTAGAGCTGATGGCGACCACAGCATGACTAGTGAGAATGTAGATTTGTAAGTTTGTTCACTAAAGAAGTTGGTCATCCAGTTATAGGTTTCCATTGTATCATACATGACAAAGAATTATATGCAAAAGCTGACATGAAAGAACTTCAGAAAGTGATGCAAATTATTATCAAATTTGTGAACAATATTTTTCTCATACAAGACAATTTGGAGTTTTACTGAACGAGGTAGAACCTGTGTATGATGGATTAAAAATTTATACCATTGTCCGACGGCTTAGCCGATATTTTATTCTAAAAGGATTTGTTAAATGCTTTGCAAGATAAAATATCTTCTTAAATAACCATCATATTTCTTACACAAAATTTATCTGACTACAATTAGATTCATAACTGATGTCATTTGCAGATTTGTGTGAACTTATAAATGAACTTATGTTAAATTACAGGATAGTGGTATGACAACGTATGCTACGTTTGGATACATGAAGGTTTTTCAAAAATAGCGAGAAGTCTTTGAGAAAGATATTGAAGATAAAAGATTGAAACTCCAAAATAAGGACAGAACAGATCTTCACAGCCTCCAGAAGCTATTTATAAACATTATCGAGTCAGTTGATGAGTAGTTCTTCACAAGATTTTCAAAATTCAGAGAAATAGAAGAGACAGCAAAGTTCATCAAAAAAACTTTTCATGTACAAACATGGATTAAATGCAGTTGATTGAATTTCAGAGTAGCTCAATTTGAAACAAGTTTATTGATCTTAGAGTCAACTTGGAATACAATAGACAAGTGCAAACAATGAAGCGAGCTTGGAATGATATTTCTGAAAGTTTGTCGTGTTTCAAAAAACTTTGCAACAGCATTTCCCTCATGTTTTCATCTGTATATGCTTATGTTTTTGTTTACATTTATGAACTACATTGTGTCGTGATAGGAATAGCCTAATTGATAATGCAGTCCGTGTATATTTCTGAAGATCACAAAATGCAAACCCGATGTAAAGTCTCTTTCAGCGGCAATGAAGCAGCAGAAGTCCCACACCTATAGCACAAGAAAAGGAATCAAAGTTTTCGGACTGGTATTTTCTTTGAAAAGTAACTTAAGTCTTGTTTAAAAAGTTTATTGTGCATGTTATGTTTTGAAAGAGGAAAACATTCTTTTTGATTAGGCACTGTTTCCAGGTTCAACAGGAAATTTTCTGATTTCGACAAGATACATCTGAAAAAGGGTCGGTTACATTGGCCGAAAAGCTGTGAGTATAACATTCAAGTTAAGAACAGTAGTCCGATTAAGGCGAATAATAAACATTATCAATACTCATCTTCAAAGAAACAGATATATACATATAGAATACTTATAGAATTGGAATTTAAATAAATATAAATAAAGGATATTTCAAAGAAACCTATCGGAGATTTTTCGGACAATAAAAAATGATAACATCATAAACGTTCTAAATAACGTACATATCTCGATTTAATTATAACATCTATAAAAACGATAAATAGAACATAAAGACAGTCATGGGTTTAATAAATTAATATCATGGCCATAATTTCAACTATGCTCTCTAGTTATACGAATAGGAAATCTAGTCGCAATTCAAGATTCGTTCTGCATGTAACATTCAGATAAAACACTGAGACTATCATAATGGAATATCAATCATTAATATAAAATACGATAAATACTGATAGTAATGCTTATAGATCAAGCTATATTAAC
Organism: Euprymna scolopes; assembly: GCF_053919585.1. Taxonomy (NCBI): domain Eukaryota; kingdom Metazoa; phylum Mollusca; class Cephalopoda; order Sepiida; family Sepiolidae; genus Euprymna; species Euprymna scolopes. The sequence continues at coordinate 151,366,414 of NC_136486.1, read as the reverse complement.
ATTAGAAGTTCATTAAAGATTAACTAATGTCATGCACGGACTTGGAATCTATATTCGAAACACCCGCCCTTTGGCTAGAGAATCAAATTTAGAATCAGACGACCAGGCCTTCATGTACTAACAGACCTTCATGGCTAACCTGCAACTTAGCGTTAGCTACTTATATTTTCTGTACCATTCCCTCTCAACCAGAACTACCCTAATCAACCAAGTCTCTGACAGCATAGATACCGCATACCCCCTTGATAATAGCGCACAAGTACATGTATTTGACGACTTTAATGTCCACCACAATAATTGGCTTGGTTTCTCTACTTACACAGACGAAGCTGGTATCATAAGACATTGCTTCTCTGTATCTCATTCGCTATCATAGACAGTTACGTTTCGACCCGTCTCCCAGATCGATAAGATCAACAAGCTTCATTTCTACATCTATTTCTGACTACACTTCTCGATGATTGTGTAACGAATGCCCATACCCAACTCGGAAATGCTGATCACGGTGTTATACTGGTAGAAATCACCTTTAACATTCAACGCAAAGCTGAAGAGCCATTACTCAAAACGACAAGGTACTAAAAGTAGCTGACCGGGAAGATATCAGGAATCTCATCACAGATGCCCCACGGGTAAAATATTTTCTCTTTTTGCAGAACAGTGTGCAAACGAAACCAGCGACGGGCTCAAAATAGTAATTGAAGCACATGTTTCCACAGGGAAGTTCTATAGCAAACCCCACTTTCCCTAATGGAGTTGCGATTGCTCAAAGGCAGCATGTATAACGCAAGTTTATCTTACATAAGTTCAAGACAAACAGACAAAAGTTTATAAAAGCTAGAAGTAATTGCAAGACAAAAATAGCGACAGCTAAGAGAGAATACACTGAATCCACCAGAAAACGCATTGAAGCATGAAAATTAGGAACTCGAGGTTTCTGGAAAATCTATAACAGTGTAGTAAATAATAGGCAATCAACAATTCCTCGACTATCCAACAATCATAAGGTTGCTTGGACAGAAACCGAGAAGGGCAACGTGCTTGCCAATCGGTTTGCCTCAAACTCTACATTAGACCCAGCAAACACTCCCTCCCTGATTTTCTTTTACAGACAGAAACCATATAAGATGATCTGAAAATCACCACATCCCAAGTGCATGATATCATAAAAAAAATGTTATTAAACTCTAATCCACCACCTTACAGCTAATAAACTTCTGTTCAACCAAGAATATGGATTTAGGTAATCATATTCTAGTGCAAATATCCTAACTGTCATCTCTGAACGTATTTACAATGCACTGAATAAAGCAGCGGAAGATAGAGCAGCAGCCCTAGATATATCCAAGGCTTTTGACAGGGTATAGCCCAAGGGATTTCTCAAGACAATCAGATCATATAGTATTACTAGACGAATACTTAATATAATTAAATCCTTTTTAAGTAAGAGAAGCATCCTAGTTATCGTCGATGGACGGAAGTCTAAACAGTATGATATGAATGCGGGTGTACCTCAGGGGTCGATCTTGGAATCTTCGTTATTCCTGATATTCATAAAAGACCTCCCTGGTAAAATTGTATCTGACATGGGTATATTTGCGAATGACACAACGCTCTATGGTAGGCACGAGGGGAAAACGTATTAACACATATCTAAGGCAATGGCGGAAACCCAAGGGGAAGTCGTCCAATCTGTAGTGGAATTGGAACAAAAATAGATGGTAATATTCAATGCTAGCAAAATTAAGCTTCTGTCGTTTAATAATTACAAGAAATCTTTTCAACTGCTACTAGCTATGGCTAATGATCCCTTCCTGAAAATACTTTGTTCAAACTCTTTGGCTTAACGTTCATGGGAAACATGAGCTGGAACAAATACATCGAAGGCATTGCCACAGCTGCTACGAAGGAGGTGGGATATCTCTACCGTGCTAGAAAGTTACTTACGCCTGAAAGTATCCTGTACCTCTACAAGACCACCATTCGCCACATTTGAGCTCGTGAATCTGCTACTAGTCTTTCACTCCTGGACAGGGTTCAAAAGAGAGTCGCGAACCTAATAAGTCCCTAACTGTCAGCTAAGCTTCAGCCTCTCTCCCACCGACGAAATGTTGCATCCCTCCGCCTGTTTTACAAGTATTTTAATGACATATGCTCCGACGAACTGCAAGCCCTCACACCCCCTCGACGTAAATGCTCCCGACAAACCCGACAAGCAGCAAAATCCCACCCTGCATAGTAGAGAACCGTAGATCCAAAAAGCCTTCTACTTTAATAGTTTCTTCTCCAGAACTGTTAGACTTTGGAACTCGCTTCCGGTTTCCTGCTTTTCCGACTATACTGTCATGCAGAAGTGCAAGTAATGCAAACAGATATCTTGCTACTGAACTCCCTACATAGCATCCCTAAAAATTATGTCACAGATAGTAGCCTCTTCACCACAGTGGCGACATGCTTTGTTTGGGATGAAAATGCAATAAAAAATATTGAAGGAGCTGTTTTAATATTGTTAGTTTCTGATACCAGTTTTTTTTATAAGCAGAATAGCGAACAAATTATTTTAATTTAGACTTATTAAGCAGTATTTCGTAAGTCTGAATTTCAGCATAATTCGCGCCGGAGAAGATGGGCATGTAAAATCGAAAGCGAGAAATAGCTAATGCCAACGTGAGGTCGAAAGAAAGAAAAACGCGACCAGGTGAGATGGACGCGTGGCCCTATGGTGGTGGCGAGAGACTTTTAAGCTGGTGTAGAGACGGCAGGGTGTTTTTAACCTCATGGCAGACGAAATGAGCAGTAAAGAAAAATAACAAGAAGCATGCATTGTTTGGAGAGTAACGGTAATAAACGACTTGTGTTAAAATTTAAAAAACTGAGTCGATTTATTTTTTTTTTCTTTAACGACGGTACATGATGGCGTTGAAGTCCGAGAGAAATTTGAACTGTAACGAATACGGTTCAAGCGCAATGGTCACGTTACATTTCATCCTTTGCTTAATTTCTGTGCCTCGTTTTATTGACCCTAACCCTAACCCGACCGGTTACGTCATTTTCCAAATACTATTTTCTTTGTCTCAACTTCATCAGATCAATAATTTTCTTGCTTCTTAAAGCTTTAAACAAACACAAGAAATCTTCAAATACTTAGCATATATTTTTCCTGAGTTCTAACCCTATTTATAATAGGTACTAGTGCAGAACCGGATGTCTGTAAACGCCCGCTCGGGTTTGTCCGGATATGACGAGCGTCTCCGTACAAAACTTGAAAGATCAGGAGGCGACAATAAACGTCATTACCCAATGAGAACACATAATTAGCAGACGACTTTCGATAAATTAGAAGAAAGGGTGAAAAAAATTGTTTAATTATTTTTAAATTATGGAGCAACACACCGCAATTAATCTAACTATATTGGACAAGTTAGACGTAGAATACTGTCAATAGAACAAACTGGTAGCATCTGAAATGAAGTGCAAGGCACGGCCAAAAGAAAAAAGGAATCAGAAGAGAATGTGAGTGAACTTGAAACACTCCGTTAGGAGGAACTAATCCTAACTCTGAATCTCAACCCTACACTTAACCCAAACCTTAACCTTAAATTCTAACTCTAAATCCTAATCGTAAACCTTAAACTTTAACCCTCCTCCCCTAAAAAAAAACAACTTACGCGAGAAAAAATGTTACTATTCATTAAAAAAACAAAACAATATTTAAAATCTGGGTAGTTATTTTTGTGTATATCCGTTCGAAGCGTTGAGTGAAATTTGAAGAATAAAACATATATAAATACATTTGAAGCCAAGACTGCAACGCGAATTTTTTTTATAAAATAAACAGGTGTTTATTTTTAAAGACATATATTTCGGAGTAAGACCCCTTTATCAATCTTTTTGTTTCTCTTCTTCCTCGACATGATGTAGTGGGAGATAGTGACTCGGTCATAAAAATCCGAAACGCGATTTGCGACTCAAATCCCTGTCGCCACTCTGAAATCGAATAATCTATCTCCTAACTGCTGGCGTAAGCTGCATCAACTTCGAAAACGATCAACAAGCACTGGTGACTGTTGATCAGTACTTTTTTGTATGGAGGAATTCAATGGCGCATCTCTGATTCTGACGCACGCTAATGACATGGGTTGCTTTCATAAGGTCATAAATATATAAGTTTAACATGTAATTTGTAATCTACTCTGATCTATTCGAGCAAAATAAAAATAGGAGGTATTACTTTAGGAACGTCCTCAGTATTACCATGCCAACCAAATGAGTAGATTTTAAAAGTCCGTTATTTTATGATTTACTATGGAAATGCTAATCTCTCTTACAAGCAGGCTCTTGCAACTACCTGGTATGTAGCGTCATAGACGTCTTTTTTTTATTCTAAATAATTTTAATATTTCATGAGATCTCTGTATCAAACATTAACATACACTGAACAAATAAATAAATACGAGAACTTTTTTTTTATTTATTTTCAAAATCAACGTGGCTGGTTTTAGTAGGAATTGATCTTGTCTGTTTATTGATCTTCCTTTGGGATCAAAGATCAAAGTGAACTGTCAGAGAGAATGATCGATTTATCAATGCATCTAGTAAAAACGGATACGCTGAAGATGCGTCCATTCACTGCACGGTTGTTTAGAGGTAAAATGCTTATTACAAACTAAAACGTGACAGATTTACAGAACGAACCTCTTATAAATATGCGTTGGTGAATTGCTATTTCAAACGTAAGTGTGGCACACCTACGAAAGCGGTTATTCATACGTAAGTGTGACAGACCGAGTAAAATTATATTTCAAAGTTAACTATGACATACCGGCGTAAATGATGTTTAAAATTTAAGCCTGACAGATCGGCTTAAACGATATTTCATACTTAGTCATGACAGACCGGTATAAATGTTGTTTAATTTTTTAGCGTGTACACCGGCGGAAACTGTTTTAAATTTTAACGTGACAGATCGGTATAACTGCTATTTCAAATTTTACTACGACTAACTGACATAAATATTTCAAACGTGACAAACGTAAATGCTGTTTCAAATTTTTCGTTTTAGAGACCAACGTAAACGATATTTCAAATTTAGCCATTACAGACCAGTGTAAAGGTTGTTTCAAATTTTATAGTGACAGACTGGCATAAATAGTATTTAACACTTAACCGTTACAGACAGACAAAACTAGTATTGCAGATTTAAACCTGATGGACCGACTAAAATGTTTTTTAAAAACTTAAGTGTGACAGACCATCGAAACAACGTTTTGAATTTAAACTTGGAAAACCTAGACAAACCATATTTTCAACTTTAGCATGACAGACTAACAAAAATGGTATTTCAAATATATCTGACAGACCGTTGAAAATATTATTTCAAATTTAAGCCTGACACACCGACAAAAAGCTATTTTAGACTTAAGCGTGACATATCTACTAAACGACCAATGGTTATTATAGAAATACATTGATGCAAATCAAAACATTGAAGATCATACAGAATGAACGCTAAAAGTTGTCAATATATTAGATTTGCTAGCGGTGCACAACAAAAAATCGACATTATCTAATTATGTATAATATTTGTCATTTGATCTAGGGTTGCGTGGCTTGTTCAGTAGTAGATGAACGATAATCGAAGCTGGGTTTATAAAATATAAATCCGCATTATTTCGCTGTTTCGTATGTGCATACATACATATGATGCAAATATGGATGGATATCCGACCGACTAACTAAAGTAGAAAATGAAAATATTTTCAGAGGTAAGATCTTATTCCTTTTTTGCCGTCCTCAAACACAAGATACATTTTTTTAAAAAGAAAGAAAGAAAAGCATCAATCACACACAGAGGAAATAGAGACGGTTTATATGTTACAGTTATACAATGACAACCAGAGAATAGCTGATTGATTGTAAATGACTAACTAGGAATGATTGACTGTTATGGGTCAGAAATGTGACCTCGGTGAATAAAGGAAAGTAAAAAAAAAAGTCTGACGTAATTTCTGCTGAGGTGTATTGTTGTCTTTTCACTTTTGAGGGCGACGGTACGGATAAAAAATTCACTTATCCCAGCGCTCATATGGTATTATAATCTTACACACACATCTTCTCTAGCTCAAATGAATGAATAAAATATATATATATATATATATATATATATATATATAATTATTATTATTATTATTGTTATTTATTTATTTATTTATTTATTTTAATGGTGTCTAAATAGTTTTCTAACGCGAATAAAAGTTTCCATCCAAGAAGAATACAGTATCCTTTAATGATGATTATGATTTAATGAAAACAACGATGACATACGTGGGATTCAACAACAATGGTACACAATGAAATGATATATTCCTCAAACACTTCACACTTCAACATCTTCTCACTGTGGTTAGTAGAAGTAGTATATTTTTTTATTCCCTTTATGTTTACCTGTTCTAAAAGAAGCCGATATATTTTATACTTCGTTCTGATGCATGAGAGTGTTACAGGACCCAGTAATAATGAAAATATGGAAAGAAAAAAAATGAAGAACTATTAGAATGATTCTTAGGTAACATATATTCTATTTGTTTTGTATGAGACTAGCCTGGGTGCCTGGCTTTGTAGTGGTAGTAAGCAGGCAAGCTCGAACCCGTACCACGAAAGAAGCAAAGAACGTGAAAAAACAAACGTGACGTCTTTGTCCTTGCGTCTACTGCTAAACCGGAAGTGGCGAAGGTTTAAATTAAGGCTTGTCAATCGAAAAGAGGGGATGAATTTCGAAAATATCGGTGATAAAAGCGACCCCTCCTTGTAGAAAAGTGACCAGTTAAGAGTGAAGGAATTAATGTTTTTAGCTAAATTTTCGATATATGTCGTCCAAAGGGGCGGGCTTCAAAATGATCCCGATCTCTTGAAAATCCGTCACCTCTGTCGGAAGTTTTAGGCAGGCATACATACATACATACATACATATATACATGGTGGTGATTGTCACTTCTTGACAGAAGAAGGCCATCTTTCCCTTGCTTTATTGTTGATTACTCATTCATTTTCATGTATTTTTGAAATCTTTTTTTATTTTTTTCTTCTTTTTTTTATAAATTATATACACATATATACACTTATACACACATACATATATACATGTGGAGATGTAATCAAGATGCATCAATTCGTATTTGCTGTGGGAGCAAAGGTGGCTCTTCAGACCAGCCCTGCTCTTACATAGTATGTTGCAAAGGTCACACTTAAGCTGAGATTGATGGATGCCAACTGGTGCTGCTCTACTGTGGACGCTCATATGGCGCTTCAGGCCTCCACTCGATTTACAGACCAGAGAGCAAACAGAATCTCTGTGCCCTGCAATGTTATCCCCATCAAGGAAAGAGTGATCTCCATGTGAACGTTTGTGGCTAGCTAGGCCAGCTCCGGATAAAATCATTTTACCGCATAAATCACAGGTGTGGTTCTGCATGAAATCCTCCGACAGACCTGATATATCTGACAGATTTTTCTTCCGGATATCACGCTTCATTTTTGTCATGCTTATATTTTTCTTCTCAAAACTATCACAGCCATGATAGACCAAGGAGCGCCAGTTTTACGATCATTGGAAGAACTTTACCAACTGAACACGTCAATACCAAGAGCTTTAAGATTATCTTTGATGTTATCCTTAAAGCGTTTCCTCGGTCGGTTTATGTTGTGGACGCTTTCCTTGTGTAATTTCACCATAGAACAGGCGCTTTGGCAATCTATCGTCGTCCACCCTTGTCAGATGTCCAGCCCATCTCATCTGGTTGCGTATAATCAACTTCTCGATACAAGGTACGTCAGTTTGCATGAGAACATCCATATCAGGTATAAAAGTGTTCCACCTGATGCCCAGAATGTGTTTCAGGAATTTCTGGTGCACTCTCTCCATGACTTTTATGTGTCTACCATAAGTTGTCCAGACCTCAGAAGCGTAAAACAGGAATGGTAAAATACAAGATTGATAGACACTGATCTTTGTATGAATAGTTATACCCCTGTCACACTATACTCGCTTCTCTAAGCCACCAAAAGCCTTAGTTGCACGCTGTATCCTATAGTTGACCTCAGCATCCAGGGTTCCATCTCTGGCGAGAATACTACACAAATACACAAATGTGTCAACTGGTTCTTGATAAAAATATTTGGTTCCACATACAAAGGTGTGAACATGATCTTAGAATTCTTAAGACTAATAGTAAGCCCAAAAGACGCACAGTCCCCCGAAAACATATCCCTCTCAGAATCCGTCGTCTTTGTCGAAAGTTTTAGGCAGGCATACATACATACATACATACATACATACATACATACATTTAAACAGACAAGTGAGATTTATATTATAGATTAATAGATGTGTTGTAGACGGCCGATCACCTGGATGAACTATATAACAACCAAGAATGTAGACGCAGTTAAAAAGTAACAGCAACGGCAAAGAGGATGGCAAATGCAGATGAACAATATTAATAGAGGTTGTATTTATTGCATTAATTGTACAAGAGAAAATACCAGAAAAGGATTGAAGAAATAGGTTTGATAACGTGTTTGGAAACAAGAATGCTGGAAAGACATGATCGATGTCTCTGGAAGCGGGAAGGCTGGAAGAACTGGAATGGCATCTCTGAAAGCGGATGAACAGAAAAGGACAAGAATGGCATCTCTGGAAACTTGGACAGCAGGAATGTTGGATCAACAGGAATGAGGAAACTGGAGCGGGACTGGCTGGATATATGGGAGACATTTCTAGAACCTGGATAGCAGAAGAAAATGGAATCAACAGGAACCGGGAGACTGAATCCTAGATAGCATGGAATAACGCCATACAGTTTGATGTGGACGTCCCTAAAATGTTTTAGATCCGATCCTTATGGACGTGATCAAAATTTGGATCTACAAAAGAAAGAGATTTAGGACATCTGCACTAACGGGAGAAGTCAGGCACCGGGACTGCTGAAACAAAAAGCAGGATCAAGTAGGACCGAGAACAAACGCTGCAGAACGAAACTGAAGCAGGAAACTCTGAAAGCAGCCGCCGAAAAGATTTGAACGGAGCTAAAACAGGAACTTGTGGAAGAGCTGGAACAGGAAGGGTTGAAAGATGTTTGAACTGTGAAATAAATAAACAACACTAAAAGCTGACTAACCATATTTCTCGAGGGGTTATTAAGTTAAATGATCCCATGAAATAAACAACCGGTTAGGATTAATTTCCATACGAATTTAGCTTGATTTGAAATAACTGGGATAATAGTTGACAACGAGTCGATTTAGTGGGAGGAAAACAGTGGTGAGAACCAGAAAATATCTACCCTTGTATTTTTTCATTAAGGGATAGTAGCAGGCGAAATCGTAGGGGTTTACCACGCAAAGTGGTAAATGGTGATGACCATGTTATTAACGACACGAACTGACGAGCTGGATGTTAGAATCTAGTTCGTTCCATAAAAATCACATTCATTTAGTATGTTGGAAATATTCTCGTGGTCCTTCCCGTAAAAACCCGATGTATTTCTAGAAAGAATTCTGACTGGGAAAATGTCAGAGAAAACGATGCCAAAAATAGAATCTTTAGCCATATAATGATGAGGAGGACAACTCAAAATGGTTCTTGTTTGTTTTATGTTTTGGCTTCACGTAAGCTAACACCATGAGGATGGTGCGTTCGAATTTGCAAACATGGGAACGATGTACGGCAAGATAAACATCGACAACAATAAATAAATACTATTTTACTCTTAAAAAGTGGTTTTCTGTTCCCTTTTATACTCTTATAAATTTGTTCATTTTTGTGTATTGATACATTTAAAACCTCTTTTTTCTATTCATTCAAAAAGAAAATACAACTTTCTTATATATAGGCCGTAGAATTGCAGTCACTAGCAAAAGATCTAGCTAGTTTGCATATTATTTTAAGCATTCATTTTAATTATTTTCCTATTAGTTTTTTTTCGGTTTTCTTATAGGATGATCATGTTAGTAAACCATTACATGTAATTATATTCATGCAGGTAATCTAAATGATTTATACTAATATTTGCATAAAAGGTTTATAGTAAACGCAAAGTTCTTTTCATATATATTTATGTTTGCATACATATTTTTGTTTAAAAAATTTTGCCTACCAAAATCCTCTGTCAGTGTTTGGTCTACAGACGTGAAACTTCGTGTATAAGGTATTTGAACCCGTGCGAAACTTTAGATTTGTGTTTTAACCCGGGAAAATCAGTACAAAAGCGTGAACGACGGCATTAGAAATTATGCATGCATAACCTCATGTTTTAATTTTTAGCCTTGCAGCAAATGTCTTCATAGCTCAGTCATTAACGGCAGAGGCAAAAATAAATCGTAAGCCAAAAGTTTCGGTTTCGATTCTCGGTGGTGGCGTACGAGTTAGTTTTTTTTTTTTAACTTTTTAAATTATATTAGATCCAATATAATATAATAATAAATACGAAATTTGCATTAATCAAAATATCATATTTACAGTAATTTTAGCCTTGCAACAAATATGTTATCATAACCCAGTCATTTATGGCAACGGAAAAAAGAAATCGTAAGCCAAACGTTTCGGTTTCAATTCTCGGTGATGGCACACGAGTCACTTTTTTTTTTTTTACTTTTTAAATCATTACTATATGTGGGGTCAAATATAATATAATAATAAATACGAAATTTGCATTAATCAAAATATCATATTTAAGCTTATTTGACGACCGGGCAATGCCGGGCGCCCTGCTGGTTTTATATATAACAAACAGAACGCCTGCTCTGACCGTACTAGGCAAGATCAAAGAACGGAGAAAACGTGTGCACCAAACCCGAACATCTATATTATTTTTTTTTATATTATGGGAAGTGATGGTGGTTCAGTGGTTAACAACATGGACTGGGTGTCACAAGTTCGAATCCAGTACGTTCCACAAAAATCACTTTCATTTAGGATGTTGGCTACCTTTACATGGTCCCTCTTATAAGTACTTGATGTATTTCTAGAAATAATTCTACCTATATAAATATCGGGGAGACCAATACTAACAATAGAATTTTCGATATCATGATGATGATGATGATGATGATTGGGATATTCTGATTCTCGGAAATAAATAATAATGAATCTAGTAAAATTAATTTCTTATTAATGTTATTATTTTAATTCCATATAAATGTACATATTATTCCTATTAATATATAATCATGTTTAACAAAATATTGTAAATACAAAACAAGCATCCCTTCTATTGTAAAACTGTTCGATTTCGAATGCGTCTCTCTTTATAAAAAAAAAAATCAGGTTACGTCTGACTGCAACCGCCGTGAACAAACTAAACCGACGGTTTATTTTGTTACTAAAGCATAAATTAGGTAAATAAAATTATTTTTAAAAAGAGCTTGGAATGTTCAGTAAAAAGACATGCTTACAAGCAAAAGACTAGTTTTATATATTTAAGGTTTAGCAGAAATATTGAAATCGGTCATTTAAATAGAAAATGGTAGCATTCCTTCTCACTAACGTTGTAATTTGTACTAACTCTTAATTGAGGCGTCTTCTCACTAGCTGTCAAACACTCGACCACTTTGCTTACCACAATTCATCCTTCTAAACGCAACCACTCCTCTCATATGCAAATTATATTTTAAAACCACACGCCCCCATCATTTTAAAAGATTATTTCACATTCAACAACGAACACTATCTACAAATAAAAGGCTCAGCCATGGGACCAATAATGGCTCCCGACTATGCCAATATATGCACGCATATTTGTGAACAGAAATACATTCGCACTTACTACCTAAAAGCATTACATTACTATAGGTACATAGAGGACATCTTCCTTATGTGGCCACATGCAGAAGAGGCATTGATGGGCTTCTATCAACACATCACCAGCTGTCACAACATCATAAAATTTACGACAGAATACTCCACCACACACATCCTATTTTTAGACGTTTTAGTAAACATCACAAACCATCACATCACTTTACACCAAACCAACCGATAGCCATGGTTACCTTAATTTTAATAATTGTCACCGTACTAGTATTTAAAAAACTATTATCTACAGCCAGTGCCTACGTGTCAAAAGAATCTGCTCAGATCTGATCGAGTATGAAAAACAAGTAGGAATACTGGCCAACCACTTCCTTCATAGAAATTACCTCCTTAGAATAATTACAAAAAATCAATTAGGAAAGCAGAAAATATAAGCAGGCTAAATCTACTTATATACAAACGCAAAATGTCATCCTCAAAAATACCAATGGTATTTGACTACAACGATAACACCGACAAACTTCACAAATCCCGATAACAGATATTCAGTCTACTGCAGCATGACCACAGCCTCAACACAATATACAACACGCTTCCACTTAGAGCAAGAAGACAGGCCCCGAATCTCGGTCACTAATAACATCCACAAAAAATACACAATACTTTTGCACCTCAAGGAAACAAAACATGCAATAAACCCAGGTGCAAAGTGTGCAAACACATTAATACTAACGACACATTCACACCTCCAGGCACAAACATTCAACTTAAACTCCTCCGCTTACTTGCGACAATCCCAATGTAGTTTACATAATATATTGCGCCAGATGCACAAAGGGTAACTACGTGGGGAAAACAGGTCGAGAGTTTCGCTTACGATTCAACAACCACAAACAAACAATTAGGGGCAAATCCACACAGCACACAATAACAATGCACTACACCCTCCCGGACCACAGCATAGACAACATAAAATGCATCCTTATAGCCTCCAACCTTTGGGCACAGCAAAAAAAAAAGACAATATGAAAAGAAACTCATTCTGAGACTTAACACACACATCTCCGGTCTCAAGATTTGGTACCGGTAAATGAGTATTCTTTTCATAAAATCTAAACCAACCAAAGACATTTTCCTACAGATCACAGAGCAGAGCAAGCATACACGATGGAAGAACGGCTTAGCATTCCTCACTAAAAGTTTTAGTTTCCACATATTTAAATTTGCAACGTGTATTTAATTCCATTTTCTTAGCACGAATACGCGCGCATACAAATGCACAGGTGTATAAATGGGTGCGTTACCCATTCCCCATCACAACCCCTATATACTATAGTACCCATCTCTGAAAATATACGGGATTAAGTTTATTATTATTATTATTATTATTATTATTGTTGTCGTTGTTGTTGTTGTTGTTATTTCTATTATTAAACTTCTTGTTTAAGCATTGAAATATATGTAACTTTCAGTTTTATTTCTGACATTGAATGTCATTAACCTCTGATTTCTCTAACTGGCATATCGAGCTTCCAATTTTTGTGATGGCTTTTAATTTAAAAACAATGCTTTTTCAATATATCTGTCATTTTATGTATGTATGTATGTATGTATGTATGTATGCACGAGTATATATGTGTATATACGAGTGTGCATGTGTGTGAGTGAAGAAAGGGGGAGACATATGTTACACAGACGGACAGAGAAACATTATACATAAAATAGCCCGAAATTCAAGAGGTTTGCACTGATATTTTACAAAATGTTTGAACAAAAATAGAAAGTAAGTAAATAAAAATGGACAAAAAGAATATCTTTCGTATATTTTTAAAACAGTGTGTGTGTGTGCGTGCGTGCGTGCGTGCGTGCGTGTGTGCGTGTGTGTGTGTGTGTGTGTGTGTAGACAATCCAAACAAGCAGCTTTTCCCTTCACACCGTCCCGTACCTAGAACCATAATAAATTTTTGATTCCAAGCTTTTGGTGAGAAGTTTCACTTATCTTATCGGTCTTCATCTGTTTATCAGTCTCCAGATGTGTGTGTACGTATTCTGTGTGGGCCCGGGTACGTGTAGAAGCATATGTGGTAGTGTGCGGGTGTACATGCATGTATGTTTACATATGCGAGTGTGTACGTGGAGTGCGTGTATGACCAATTCAATGTTTTGTGAAAGACTTGGTTTTGAATAGAGGCCACACAAGTTGCTGACCATTCCAAGTCAAAAATATTGGAAGGGTCATATTCAGATAGATCTTAATCTCATTGGCTATACTCGTGCCCATCCTGTTGCTAACCCAGCCCGCCTTGCACTCATTTTTCCATCATTCGCACTGAAGAAGACCGAAGAATTGGTTGAAAATATGTGCTTTTGAAAGAAACATTTTCGTTTTTTCGAAAGACTTTTTGTATTTCTACACGTCAACACATAGGAAATAAATACAGAAAAGATATAGACATTTATGTATTTTTCGTACTGATTTTTTATCTATATATATATATATATATATATATATATATATATATATATATATATATATATATATATATATATAGGACCAAGTAAAGAATAGAGATCCTGTAGCAGACGACGCCGCCTGGCGGTCACAGGCGCACATTTTAACTAACACCGGTGATTTGACCTTGACATTGGCACAAGCACATGGCATCGGTTGTTTGTAAGCACGTCAAATAGCAAACATGTTCGAATATTCGCCAACATTTTTTTTAATGTATTTACAAAACTTTTGAAGATTAAAAAGAAAAATGTTTTATTTACAAACCATTTTTTTTTAAGTAAGTAACAAAACGAACGTATTTAAATAAAATATATTTAAATAAATGGGTGTTTTCTGTTTCGGATTTTTTCGACCAAGATTGATTTTTTATGTACTGTGTTTTTTTTTTGGGGGGGGGGGTTCTGTGTGCGTTTTTAAGACAATTCAATATTTATTTAATTATTCTTTAAAACTAACTTCAACGGCAATTAATATATTTTTAAAATAATATTTGGTATTCCTTGAGCATTGAGTTCCATGGCGGCCAGCATAAAAAAACACGCGTCGCTCCCTTCCTGACGCAAACGCACGTAACACTTTTTATTTACTGACGTTGTCGTAGTAACTAAACGATTATCTGTCACATTATTTATTTTGAAAAAGAAGTTTTACTCTTTATGAATATTAAAAGAAAAATTATTAAACATTTATTAATAATGTCTCACTTTTACAAACATTTCTTTTTTAATTTCTTTTTAAATGATGACTTTTATCGACTTTTTTTTAAATAGCATTTGCGGATGGGTATGCTGACATTTGTTTTAATTTCTTTTTAAATGACGACTTTTTATCGACTTTCTTTTTTTAAGTAGCATTTGCAGATCGGTAAAAAACGAAAAATAACTAAACCATTTACTGATAATTCTCACTTTAGCAAATATTTCTAACAAATAAATGTTATCAAAGACAAGATACCAAGAAATTTTGAGTAAATGGTTTAGTTATTTTTTCGTTTTTTACCCATCCGCAAATGCTATTTAAAAAAAGTCGATAAAAGTCGTCATTTAAAAAGAAATTTAAAAACAAATGTCAGCATATCCATCTGCAAATGCTATTTAAAAAAGTCCATAAAAGTCGTCATTTAAAAAGAAATTTAAAAACAAATGTCAGCATATCCATCTGCAAATGCTATTTAAAAAATGTCGATAAAAGTCGTCATTTAAAAAGAAATTTAAAAACAAATTTCAGCATATCCATCTGCAAATGCTATTTAAAAAAAGTCCATAAAAGTCGTCATTTAAAAAGAAATTTAAAAACAAATGTCAGCATATCCATCTGCAAATGCTAGTCGTCATTTAAAAAGAAATTTAAAAACAAATGTCAGCATATCCATCTGCAAATGCTATTTAAAAAAAGTCCATAAAAGTCGTCATTTAAAAAGAAATTTTAAAACAAATGTCAGCATATCCATCTGCAAATGCTATTTAAAAAAAGTCCATAAAAGTCGTCATTTAAAAAGAAATTTAAAAACAAATGTCAGCATATCCATCTGCAAATGCTATTTAAAAAAGTCCATAAAAGTCGTCATTTAAAAAGAAATTTAAAAACAAATGTCAGCATATCCATCTGCAAATGCTATTTTAAAAAAAAAAAGTCCATAAAAGTCGTCATTTAAAAAGAAATTTAAAAACAAATATCAGCATATCCATCTGCAAATGCTATTTTAAAAAAAAGTCCATAAAAGTCGTCATTTAAAAAGAAATTTAAAAACAAATGTCAGCATATCCATCTGCAAATGCTATTTAAAAAAAAGTCCATAAAAGTAGTCATTTAAAAAGAAATTTAAAAACAAATGTCTGTAAAAGTGATACATTAATAAATGTTTAGTAACTTTTTTCTTTTAATATTCATAAAGAGTAAAACTTTTTTTTCAAAATAAATAATGTGACAAATAACCGTTTAGTTACTACGACAACGTCAGTAAATAAAAAACATGTTACGTGCGCTTGCGTCAGGAAGGGAACGACGCGTGTTTATGAACTCAACGCCCAAGGAGTACCTAATATTTTTAAATATTAAATTTTGACGAATATTCGCGAGCAAGATTTTTTTAAAATAAAAGATATTTGAATAAATGGGTGTCTTTCTGAGTGCGTTTTTAATATATTTACAGAACTGTTTAATAACTGTTGTATTCTTTTTATCAAACAAAAATAGAACTTTTATAATGACATATTATGGACTGTTTTTCAAACATCGAAACTTAAAAATTAAAGTTAGTTTTATTTAAAAAAAAAAAAAAAGAAGAGGTGTTTTTTTAATTAAATTATAAACTTTATTTGAACTTTCAACAAACATTTATAGACATAAAAAAAGACTTTATAGATATATTATATTTTTTTTAAATATATTTAACGAAAAGTTTTTTATCATTTCATTGTTGAATAAAATTTCAAAGTGATAAATGATGAAAAAAAATATCCCGAAAAGAAAAAAACACCTCGTCTTTTTTTTTAATTCCGATGTTTGAAAAACAGTCCATAATATATATTTCATTATAAAAGTTCTATTTTTGTTTGATAAAAAGAATAAAACAGTTAATAAATACAAAAAAAAACAAAAAAAAACAGTCCATTAATTTCAAATAAAGACTGTTTGAATAAAACTTATTAAAAAAAAAGGTTCATTCTTTAACACCTAATTATTTATTTATTTATTTTTGTTTTAGCCATTTTTTGTGTACGTTTTTAATACAATTCAATATTTATTTAAAGTGTGATGTATGTTGTCAGTGAAGGAGAAATCCTTCCAGGCCGAGGCAATTTTTATGCATAATAAAATCAGAAGTATAAACAATCGAAATTTAAAAAATCTTGGTCGCAAAAATCCGAAACAGAAAACACCCATTTATTTAAATATATTTTATTTAAATACGTTCGTTTTGTTACTTACTTAAAAAAAATGTTTTGTAAATATTTTTTTTTCTTTTAAATCTTCCTAAGTTGTGTAAATATATTTAAAAAAAAGAAAATTACTGGCGAATATTCGAGCATGTTTTATATTTGACGTGTTTACAAACAACCGATGCCATGTGCTTGTGCCAATGTCAAGGTCGAATCACCGGTGTTAGTTGGAATGTGTGCCTTTCACCGCCAAGCGGCGTCATCTGCTACAGGGTCATATTCTTTACTTGGTCCTATATATATATATATATATATATATATATATATAGAGAGAGAGAGAGAGAGAGAGAGAGTTGGGAAGCACAATTTACAGTGGATTTAAGTTGTCTTAACTTAAATTCACTGTAAATTTTGCTTCTCCACCATGTGTATATATATATATATATATATATATATATATATATATATATATATACTAGCAAAAGTACCCGTCGTTGACTGGGTTCAAAAACAGTCTACAGAAAATGGACTCTGATTTATGAAAGTATGATAGGTTATGAAAAGAAAGGGTTGTAAAGAGATAGCTTCGAATTTGGTGTATCAAAACCAAAGCAAAATATGATTAAAGTAAAAATAATATAGATAAACCCCATAATTTATTACACCATACCTGTTCAAACTGAAACACTTATCACAATATTCTGTGGAGCTATATTAAAAAAAACTTGTTAAACTTTATGACATATTTCCATTCTATGGAGGTCAGGCGCGAAAAAGCACCCAATAATTTTATTATACCATATTTCTTCAAACTGAAACATAATTATCAAAGTATACTTACGCAGATAGATATGAAAAGTCTTTATTAAAGTGTGTGCCTATTTCCATTCTATGGAGGCCAGGCGCGAACGCAGATACCACAATTAGATTATGCAATCCCTATTTAAGTTAAAACATACTTATCAAAGTATTCTTATGTACATCAATATCAAAAACACTTGTAAACGTTTTTTTTCCATACTTTGTGGAGCAGAACGTACGCAGACCCCAAAATTTTAATGAATCATCATTATGCCAGATCAAACATACCCATTCCTGTGTCTCGATACATCTATCATTATATGTGATCAGTTTTCTATAATAGTCAACCATATAGGAGCCTATTCGTGACCAGACACACACACACATACACAGACGTTCAGCTTTATATTATATTATATATATATATATATATATATATATATATTGTGTGTGTTTGTGTGTGTGTTCACTTTGGAGCTTATTGTAACAGAGCGCGGGAGAAAATATCAGCATGTGCTGTAAGATAACTGACTTGACGAAAAAAAGCAAATATGCAAATTAACAAGTGTGCAAGATGCAAAAGGAAAAATGACACCACGTGATCAGGCGGAAGAAAAGGTTCGGTTGAAAAAGATGGACGTGTAAACTCAAATGGCCGGCGTGTTGTGGAGCAGAAAGGAAAACATGTAAAGAGTAAGGGACATGTGGTCCTGCCGTGGCAGAGAGAGATTTTTTTTTTTAAATTAATGGCTCTATAATAACAAATACGTAATCTGCATGAACTACAAGCGTGTCGTATTTAAGCGTATCTTATGGCCGAGAATCAATGCTACTGTAAAACCACAAATCTAATATTATATTTATCATTATAATGTAACTTGCCTTCAAAATTATGGGTTAAATTCCAGGCAAAATGTAATTTTTGTGAGATTGGTGGTGAGAGAAGGTTAATGCCTGGTCGCGTGAATTTTTCTTAATTCAAGTCAAGGTATTTTATGTTTTGTAAAATCACCTGTTAACATTTCTGTGGTTTTCTTACCAAGGAATATCAATATAAAAAAAATAGTCCAACACAATAATTGAAAGCATTCCATGTTTGTATCATGTTTTAAAATAACGTACTTATGCTTATGCAGAATACGGATCGTGCTGAAATAGTAACAGAATTCTTTAGAAACCCATTCTTAACGTGCGGAGGGAGAATTTTTTTTTAACTATTCTGTACTTTCACCTAGCAATATAATAAATATAGGATACGGTAAATATTGGATTTTATTAGAAACTCCTACCAAAAATAGCATAGACTGTATTATGCATAGAAACCTAATAAGCAATGCCCTGTTGTTCTCTTTCCAACAGAAGAGAAGTCGCCAACATATCCCTGCTCTATCCCTATTTTCATGGCAAGTACTCAACTGAACTCCAATTTATGGCCCCCCCTTACCAAACTTTCACAAAAGGCACTCGACTAGCTACAATCACTACGATTTCGCCACTCTCTATCTGTGACTAAATCTAAACCTAGATTCTATGAACAAAGCTTCTTTCCCAGAACTGCCCGCCTTTGGAACACTGTTCCGTTGAGCTGCTTCCCGGTTGAATACAACATGATCGCATTCAAATCCAATATAAGCAAATTCTTGTTGAACCGTCCTCATAAATAATCAAATTCTACCCAATTTGAACCATTAGCGATTACTACACTACCGCCTTACACTCATAAACCCTTATCCTCGAGTTGACTTCAGACCTTGATAAGTGGTGACTCCCGAGTAAAAAAAAATGTATTAAAACCTGTTTTGTTTTTAAATTTAGTCATAAAATATCCAATATAGAATAGTTAACTCCGTTTCTAATATTGATATAAATAATACAATAGCAAATAATTTTATTTGTTTATCAAGAATAATTAATATTTTCATTAATACACTTAGCCGAAAGTTAATACGACTGACATTTCAGATCGCAAAAAAAATCATTTGTCTCATGATTGGAGTTCTCCTGTAAATGGAGTATATAAAAGTATTTGAAGCGGCCAATTTTCTTCTTGACTTTCGCCTCAGGTCGTAACTAAATAATCAAAAAAAGGAAGCCAAACTAATATTTGATTCGTCTCTTTCTTAAAAAGGAAAAGTGCCCAAACTCCAAAGACAAAGTTAAAAAGAAAAAAAACTCCCAGTCGCAAAGAAAGGTGAGCAGTTCGCTTTGTTTAAAGCAAGATAAGAAACCGAAAGAAGTCTCGAATTTAATGAATGTCGTATATTTCGCCGGAATAGCGTATCATTGCTTTTTTTTTTTTTTTTTACGAAAAGGTGTAACTCTAAAGTTGTAAGTCTTCTTTATGCCGAATGATAAACCCGTTCATCATTCGAATTATCTTTGTTCCGTGACTATAAAAATCGTCTACGGGAATAAATCGATGCAAAACGATTTTTATTGGTTTTAACAATTGTTATAATAAGGATATAATAGTGACGCAGAAAAATGAGCGATTCGAAGTTAGCAGTAAACAATGTCAGATGAAAAATGCGCATTATAATCATTTTTTTTTTTTTTCATAAAATAATGAATAACAGGTAATTTAGCAGAGAAGCCAACAAACGAATATAACGAAAAATAAATATATACAAGAAATAAATGTTACCGTAGAAAATAAAAGTTAATTTTATACCTACCCGACTCCTTTGTTTTGGTTTTTAAGTAGTTTTTATTGCTCTTTATTTAATCTCAAAAATTCAGTTTTTCCGAGCGGATTTGAAAAAGAAAAAAAAAATGGCTGCACCTTCTTTGGAAGAAGAAAGCCTCGTTTTTAATTTTTTCGAGAGTACCCAGCGTAGTATAAACACCCCAACCTCCGCATATACAGAACGGCTTTTGAGGTAGGGGAGGTGTTTATTCCGAAAGCCGTTCTTAACATGGGAAGGTTAAGGGTGTTTATTCTGAAAGCCGTCCTTAACATGGGGAGGTCGGGGGTAATACTACGCTGGGCACTCTCGTAAAAAAAAAATACCCAAAACATTCCAAGCACCTATAAACCTTGAATTCAAAACGAGGCTTGCTTCTTCAAAACGAGATGTCGCGATTTTTTTTTATTATTTCTTGTATTATTGAGAAAACTTGAAGCACTTACCTGCGACTCTCAGGAAGAGTGACAGCAGAAATCTTTTGTGTGGGTGATGACTCTTTTTATATTGGTAGTTGTTACGTTTAACTTATTTGATTAGTTAACTGGATTATAAAAATTGAGTGAACTGAATTTTGGTTGTCATTTCATTTCTACAATTTTTACCTAGTCACAGGTCGCAACAAACCATTGTTGTAAAATCCTTGTTAACCTCTACCTTTCAGTGGAGAAAGTTTCCACAGTATCTATTTATTTTTAGTTTTTTTTTTTTTTTTCGCTTCTCTACTAAATACCCGAATAGCATGTTATTGTTTCATTGTTTTGTAATTTGTTTTTTTTTTTATTATAAAAATATACTGCTTTATGAAATAGTTATTGATTCTTTTTATTTTATTTCTTATTTTTTTGTTTTTAGAAAAATGAAATAATTCTTTGCCTGACATTGTTTGCTGTGGATTTCGAGTCGCCTATTCTTCTGCATCATCATAATAATTTCTATAGAACGTCTTGAATTGTTGGTAATTTTATAGAATAACTCTCGTTCCCGATCGGGTGGTTATTTGATGGTTGTGTTTTGTTCTGTATTTTTGGTGAAAGTACACTGGAGGACCACCTGAAGACTTACTTTTAAGAAGTTGATTACGGGGAGGTTGAAAATAAGAAAATGTCTTTCAGAATAAACACCTTCCCATGTTAAGAACGGCTTTCGAAATAAACACACTTAGCAGGTTGGACAATCAGTGCCCATTGGACGTCTTCGAGTGGTTTCCCCCAGTGCACTTCCACCGATTTTTTTTTTTTTAATTTTCCTGAGCCTAACCATAAAATGCAGAATTTGGGGTTGATTCTAAAGAGTGAGTGTTTTTCTTTGCTGTTTTATTTTTCGGGATTCCAACGATGTTATTATCGGCCATTGATGCTTATGCATCTATGTTACCGCACTAATGTTAATAGTATTTTCAAATTTAATTCAATTTTTGCCATATATTTGTTTCTTAAATTAAGTTAAATTACAGAATAGTTATAAAACATCTTTTCCTCCCCATGTTAAACAAAAAATCAGTTATTAGCGTGCTTAGCTGACCTGGAGTTAAGTTGCGAAAAAAATACTTTCTTCGCGATTCTCTTTTCAGATTGCTTAACTATAAGTAACAGATGCAAATCGATTTTTATCATTAACATTTATGGCAATCGATTTTTAGCATAAATAGTTACTCATGCACTTATTGACCCGTGCTGAAATAATAACATTATTTAAAAAGCCATAATTAACATGGGGAGGGGAGGGTGCTTTGTACCTATTCTGTACTTTAACCTTACAATTGAATAAAGAACATATCATAAAACTTTAATTAAACTTGGAAATACGATTTAAAAAAATAGCGCGGATCAGTAAGTGCATTAGCACCCATAAATATTTATTGATTTTTTTTTAATTAATAGATGTTTTACTCTATTAAGTTTCGTAATTTTTGGATATATTACTATTTTTGATATGACAATCAAGTAATATTGTTTTATTTAAAAGGGCGTATTTTTTTTAAGGAATCCGTTTTAGTTTAACTGTAAACCAACATCAAAAGAATTAAAACGCATTAACACGGAAACGAAATAATTGACACGGACCTTACGTTGAATTTAATCTTGGTGTGGTGAAGTCTCGGCCATTTCCAGTTTGTTACGTAAATCCTCATCAGAAACATTCGGCCCGATGCTGTCGGATTTTTAATTCCAGAAAATGAAAGTGGGGATTGGACGTTTTAGGCATCTTGAAGTATAAAACCCACTTGATATGAACTGAAAAACAATTAAATCCTAACTTTGTTGAGATTTTCTAGCGGAATTGGCAATAACCGAAATGGGGGGGGGGGATAAAGAGCTTACCTCTTATGTCTGTTGTGTTGGGGCACAGCGGAGAGCGGAAGAGAGTTCTAAGATGGCGTCCATGGGTTTTTATTGGCATAGACCCATGTAATTCTTGCAGAATCATGTGTGCTCTCGTGCGATAATGCAAATATATAATTCCAGGCCGCTATAAAGGCAGGACGCTGGGAAGTAGTCAGGCAGTGTTCTGAAGATTGTGCGTAGGTGGTTCTGGCGATTGGCTCGTTCTTTGTGACGAACTACGAATCTGCGAGAAGCGAGTTTTTTTCTGCCTTTTTTTTCTGTCTCCTTCTTCTTTCTCTACGGTCATTGCAGCCAAGAAAGTCCTCTCTTCTAGAGGTGGGCGGTGCAGGGCGAAACTGATTATTTCCTATCTTTGTTCCTGATTTTTAGCCTACTACATTTTGCTACAGATTTCTTCACAACTTTCTGGGTGAAATTAACTTCGTTGCAACTAATTGCCTCGTTGCTTACAATAACAACTCGTCTTTGTAATCGTAACAAAAAGGTAGTTTTCTTTTATCTCGGTAACATGGACGATCATTTTACTACACATAATCACTAGGGCTACGAATATTCTCATTGTTTTGACTCTCGAGTATATATCCGATACAATTAGACACCGTTAATCAACTGAGAACAACATCGCTATATTATAGCGAATTTCCTTCTGCTATGGCTCGAAACAGGGAGAAAATTGCAACAGGTTGCTCTGTTGCGACCTCTAAGGTCTGGAAGCACTAATGTGCGTCCAACCTCTGCCCATGCAAAAAAAAACAAAACAAAAAAAAACCTGCCCTTTGCGGTATTCAGCCGCTTTAAATAGGAAGCAGGGGGAAGGCATAACGTGAAATCACGTTCCCACGTGAATCACGCATGCCTAAGAATTAAAAGATGGCATCGCAAATGCTTGGAGGGGCAGACGCTTAAAATAATTTCTCACAATAATTGTTTTGACGCTCGAGTATATATCCGATACAATTGGGCACAGTTTATCCACCGAGAACTACATCACTCTATTTAATAGCATATCAACAGATAAAGAGAGTCAAAACAATGAAACGAATATGCTGCTGTGGTAGCCCTAATGATCATTAACAAATCTAAATACAAACCGACAGAGTAAGGTTGCAGTATAAAAAGAAAGTGTCAGTAAAAGAACGAACGAAAAACGAATTAACCAAAAGAAAAAAAAAATGGATCAACCAAAAAGGTGTTTTTTTATATATATAATCTTGTCGATCCTATGCAAACGTTGTCACATCTAATCCACATGAGTGAACAACAAATCGTCACTATAAAGTTAGTCGGTCAAGCAGTTACAGACTTCTTGCTTGAATAATCGCCACACAGAATCCCGTCGCTTCATCCCTTCCACATCGAGTTTTGGTAAGTATAAATTATTACAATATGGATCACCGTCCTATAGGAGTGCGAAAAATATTAAAACGCTGTTCATTAATTGCAACACTAACTCCGATCGATGTAGCTTGGAGTAAAATAGTAAAAAAAAGAAAGACTTATATTTTTCTTCAAAGAAAATTTAATTAAAAATCTTATAGCCGGTTTGTATGGTAGCTATTATTTGTACTTACAAAAAAAAAAAGTGGACGTATTTATTTGCTTCCAACCAATGAGATTCTTTTTCTTTTTTTCCTTCATGAAGGAATACATTGTACTACTTATCAGCCAACCTTTGGTCACTTATATTTTTATATATGTATGTTATCTATTTTATGATAGCTGATCAGCAATGATTATTACTTCTTATACTAATGGTTACATAAGCATGAAACACTAGTGTTTGCAGTTATAAAATAATTATTAATAGTTATTCTATCCAACACGATATTTCTATAGTTGCAATTTTCATTGCTAATCAACAGTTCAGTAGCCTTATGATGTCTTGCCAGTATGAAATATTTTACATTATTTCCAACTTACAACTCGCCTTTAAAATAACAACTTTTAAATGTTTTCGGGTATGTTGAAAACGAATATCGTATTCAAATTTGGGACAGACAAATAGCTTTTGAGTATTAAAACATTTTTCCAGTGTATTATTTAACAAATGTCAGTGACGTTCGCCATTCTTAATATGAAGATGAGATGGATTTTGTAGCCCGCATGCGTATTAATACTTGTTCAGTTGGGAAAAAGCATGGCCTCCTGTAAAAACACAATAGATTATATTGGATAATAAAGATATTGATATCCAGAAAACTACTTGTCTGCCCTAAATTAAAATGATATTCGTTTTCAGCACACCCGCAAACCTTTGTAAGTCGTCAATTTAACAGTTAATGCTGAGGTGGAAAGAAATACTGAAACATGTACGTCACTGTATAGCAGTTGTGATACAACAAAGCAGTATTGTATATGGATGACGACATATTTAAGGCCCCACCTCTTTGAGTAAAAGACTGTCGTAAATATATCTCACTACTTAAATGGCTATAAAGCGAGGCTCGCTGCTTGTAAATTAACAAACAGCTCGAGCAATGTAAAAAGCGGTCAGCGAGTGTTTACTTAGATGGACATTTGTTGAGGTCATTTACGAGCACCGATCACCATGGGCCGATGAATGGAACTGCCGTCAATCTCCGGCTAAGGAAAGGTGATAGTCTAGCCGCACTGAGGAGTTGTGATACAACGAAACGGTACTGTATGTGAATTATACATATATGTGTGTGTGTGCGCGTGTGTGTATTTCATACTACTACTGGTACTGTGTTTTATTCTCGCATTGATCACTGATGAAATAAAGGTCATACTCAAAATACTTTATAGACATAATATTGTATGCATATATATATATATATATATATATATATATATATATATATATTCACTTTGTTGACTGTGTTCGAATTCCGCAATCAGCAATAATTATCACTTCTTGCACTGGTGATTGCATACGTCTCTTGATAATGTTAATCTTTATTTTAAAAAATTACATTTATAGGTAGCGGACTATTGCTATGACGCTGCAAATAGTATAATTAAAGGACTTTGGTCTAAAAATGGATTTACAGGATTTACTTTCGACGCATCAGTGGTAACCGGAGAAAGAAAGAGAAAGCCACCTCTCTTTTATAGTATTGATGTATATCGCAACAGATTGTTGTCAGTTGTGACAAAACAGATAATTCCTTTAAGTCTAGTAATGAATATTAGTAATGGTAAAAAATTAAATGGAAGTAGGATTATTCACCATGATGGTAGGAATCAATTGTAAAAAGAGAAGGGGAAATAAAGCTTGTCAAAACAAGCCGTTATATATCATGCTCTATGACATGTGACCCTTGGGGGGGGGTCATATGATTATTCATTAATATAAAAACAAACGAGAAGGTGCATCTATCCCCCAAAGAATAGGTCATTGAGGATAACCTTTTCTTGCATATAAAGCTACTTTAAGAACATTAAAGTTAAACCTCATTTTAGGAATTGAGAAAAAAGCATTATTCCGACTTCCTGTTGTAGAATACGCTCAGGATTGTTTATGAAATCCGGCCGAGACGTACTTAATTTTCTTTCGTTTATGTGGTAGTTGCTGGATTAGAACAAATGCGCTAGTTTGCACAGTCAAGGGTGGCTTGGTTCGCTGGGTTCGAATCTCTCGAACAGCAGTAATTATCAATTCTTACAAAACCTAAGACTAGTATCTGTAGGGATCAAAATTAATATTTATTTTAAAATATTAGTTATACAAATATGCGTATGTGTGTGTGAAAAAGACCTTGTGCGGAACGGTCTCAACCAAAATACTGTCAATTTCTGATGGGCAGATTTGTAAATTGATATATAAGGGCTTTAGACGCGTTGGACAAATTTGATTTTGTTTTTAGCCTGTAAAAAAAAAGCTGCTGAAAGATATATTTTTAATGGAATTTATTAAGCGGAAGTTGAATAAACGTGTTACATCTACGCATGCAAAAATATACATTTATACCTTTTAACAACGTTATGTTTTATGTTTTTGTATACGTATGGACGTAACTAATCGCTAGGGAACTAAATGTCTTAGTTCCAATTCTATCTTATGGCACCCGATATACTTTTTTCAACTGTTCAAATTGTTATATATGGATAGAGTATAATAAATTAAGTATTGACCTATAATAATAAATACAAAATCTAATCTGCATAAATATCACATGTAAATGTATTTTACGACCGAGAAATGCCGGGCGGTGTGTGTGTGTGTGTGTGTGTGTGTGTGTGTGTGTGTGTGTGTGTGTGTGTGTGTGTATACTTCTATAATATTGGGGGTTTGTGTATTGATACTCATATTAAAAACGTATTTTTATTTATTTTTTTACAAGGTGGTCACCACTTATCAAGGCCCGGAAGCCACTCAGGGATAAGGGTTATTGTAAGTACAGTACGTTAGTGTGGAGATTTAATAAAGTGTCTACTTAAGGGGGCGGTTCATCAGGAATTTGTTTACGTTGGACTTAAAGACATCCAGGTTGTAGTTAGGTAGGAAGCAGGCAGACGGAACAGAGTTCCACAGGCGTGCAGTTCTAAGAAAGAAGCTTTGTTCATGGAATCTACGTTTTGATTTTGGCATAGATAAAGAGTGGGGAAAGTTTTTGACAGTGGATTCAGCTAGAATTATTATTTAAAAAGAAAATACCACTTATCGTGGAACTGAATTCATCCGCAAAAAATCTTGCTAATTTACATATTCTTTTAAACATTCGTTTTAATCAATTCCCTATTAGTTTTTTTTTCTCATGTGATGATCATCTTTAGTTAACAATTCAGTGCAATTATATTCATGCAGATATTCTACATTATTTATACATGTGTAATATTTGCGTAAAAAGCTTATAGTAAACATAAACCTCTTTCTCTATATATGCATGTATCCGTATACATATTTAAACAATGTTGCCTACTAAACTCTTTTGTCAGTTTTTCGTCTACAGACATGAAACTTAATATAGAGGATATTCGAACCCATGCGAAACTTTACATTTGGATTTTAGCCGGGGAAAATCGGTGTGAAAATTACAGAAATGGAATTTACCATTCGCACGACGGCATTACGAATATGCAAGTGTAACGTAATAGCTATTGGTTCATGTTTTAATTTTTAGCCTGGCATCAAACAGGCCTTCATAGCTGTGGCATTAACGTCAAAGGCAACAGTAAATCGTAAGCTAAATGTTTTGGTTTCGATTCTCGGTCGTGAAGCACGTCATTTTTTTAAAAACATTTTAAATCACTACTATATATTGAGTCCAATATAATATAATAATAAATACTAATCCCCGTTAATAAGAAATATCATATTTAAGCGTATTTTATTAATATGAGAAAGAGATCAGGCAATGCCAAGCGACCTGCTAGTGTATATATATATATATATATATATATATATATATATATATATATATATATATATATATAATGTGTGTGTGTGTGTATTATGTATGCACACTTGCGATTTTGACGTTTGTTTTTTCGGTAGTTTGTTGAATAGCAAAGAAACTAATAAGTCTACAAAAACTTGCCATCATAATTAAATTAATTCTAGCCCCCCCCCCCCACTCCCACCCTTCTAACAAGCCAAAAAGTGTCCTGGTTTGAAAAAAAAAACGCTTCGGCAACTGAATCATAATTTTTACCTGATTTATCCGCCTAAATATTTTTATCAGTAAAGAAAAACAAAATTGGACCAAAAAGGATGCGCAACGCGGCCGACCACATCGTTTGGGTCATCGCAAGGTTACAATCGATAAAAATGTTAAGACAAAATTGGACTAACTTTTTGTTGATCCGTACAAAATATTTGCTATTAAATCAATTCCGCACAAATTTGTATTTTCTTTCTACATTTTCCGGAGTTAGCAGGATCGCGTGGAAATTTCACGGTGATTTTATTGTGATAAGTTTTCTGCAGAAGACTTTCCAAAGTGTGATCCCTGCAGTCAATTCGATTGAAGGAGGTCCAGACACTACTTTATATCGGGAGAACCCAGTAACTTCAGCAAATTGAAGATCGCTTTTCTTCAAACGGGCAGCTCATTCCTCCTTTTCAGTGGAGCCTTTAATAATAAAGTTGAAGAAACTACACTTGAACGAAAATAAGATTTTGAAACCAATAAAACGAACTCTGATGACTCTGATCTGAATGTCTTCACCTCTAATTCACTCATGAACACTAATATCGGCCAAGTAATGGTGATGAGGTTGGACAACCAGAACCTGTAAACAACCGAACCTCTCAAGCGAATTGTCCTTATTTAGACCATGCAGGAAAGCTTGACTAATTTTAGAAAAAAAAAAAATATGATAGAGACTTGTTGCTTGTTGGTCTGAAAATAGTCAGGGGATATAGTACCTATAAAAAGTCCACTAAAAAATTAAGCTTTATTATTTCATATGCGAAGTTCTTGAACTAATTCAAACAAGTGACGGGTCGAGTGAGAGAGGAACCGAGCGTGAGATAGAGAGATAGGAACCAAGAGAGAAAAAGAGGGACCGAACAAAAGAGTGAGAGGTAGAGGGATCGAATGAGAGAAAGGAGCCGAGAGGGACAGTGAGCGTGAAAGAGACGTACACGCATGGCGAAGGTGAGGAAAGGGAATGGAGCTATAAACACGATCTCCGTCAAGCATCTCTTTCCTATGGAATTTTCCCAACAATCTGGAGAACCTGATCTTATAGACATGGAACTTTCAAGTTTTCAAGACATAACTCAAAGCCCACAGTAGGAAGAGAGTGCCATCGTACCCACTTGAGAATACCAGACCTATGATAGCCTGCGATCAATGTGACGGCTGGTTTCACTTCAATTGTGTGGACTTAAGTGAAGCGCCACCAGAAAATGAATAATAGTTCTGTCTCATTTGCAACCCTCGAAAAGTAGAAACTGGTAGCTCCAGTTTGTCAATGTTCTAAACCAACTATCTCTTAATTGGGATTTTTTTAAAATATTTTTCAGTGTGATAACTTGAAAGTGTTGACTTTGCTGAGAATGGGTCGAGAGGACCTGAAAGAACTTTTCTATCAATGAATGAGACTAGACCATTTTTCTGTTATCCGAAACGAGTGCCCGGGTTTGAGGCGTTAGATAGGCATTCAAGTCTCGTTAAATCTCGCTGAATGAGAAGTTGGGTGCGTAACACTTACTGTACTATGTTTCTCTTGGTTGGTTTTTCTTCCTCCGCATTTAGACAGAAGACGAGTGTATTCAATTCGTCTACGCCAGCGTTTTGTTACTTTAACAAGAAAAGATTACTTGTAAATAACGACGCCATTTCATCGCAAGCCTTAAAGCGTCTTTTCTTTCATCCCCCTTAATCGTCCACAAGGTAACTCTCGCATTACACACCAATCTTTAAAGTTACTATTTTACCACTAATAAAGTTCTTTTCCAAATAATGTCTATCGGTCAATATTAAGGAAATAATAACTTATCTATTGTACAAAAATTAGATGAATATTCTTTAAATAATACGAATATACGAACTTTAATTATTTTAAAAACATATATTAGTGTTGGGGCCATTTTTGTGTAGTGGGGGTTTCCTACAATGATGAGGGGGGCATTTATACAGTGCTGTGGATTCTTATAACATAAATTGGAGAGTAAGAGAGATGCATTTCTTGTAAGGGTTGCATAAAGTTCATATTAAGATGATTAACACATTACATTCAATTTGTGGAATGATGACACGAAGACAAACAGTTACAAATATCGATGGTGATTATTTCATTTGACCGAGCGAATGATGACGTCATGAATTCACATTTGTTCTACATGGTTAAACTTCTACCCATTCGCCTCTACGGGGACCCTTCTCTGACCATGTCAGCTCTCTCCGACTGACTCTGCTGACTGTTCTAACTTGACTGCCCGACTGCTTTAATCTGACTAATCCTAGCTTCTATTTTGAGAATTCCCTTTTTGCTATGACGTCAGATGTGTGGTTCCAAAGCGTGACCAATTCATGTGGTTAAGCATACGTTTGTCCAAAACACACTTCTGCAAACAAAGAATTCTAAACTAACCTATTTTAACCTAACCCTTTTTTTTACAATATATTTTTTGATTTGCAGTGTTCATTCTTTTTAGCTTACATTTTTTAATTCCATTTTCATAAAACAACGAACAATCAATTCTTTTTACAATACAAACAAATCTATTTCTAATAGAATTTAACAATAGCTAAATTCTAACATTTCACATTTCTGAACCTTGCTTACAAAAGGTTCGAGTCTCGGCTTATCCTAATCGCATTTTCCACTTATCTAATGTTCTTCTTATTTACATGGAAAGGGGACAGCCTTTTCTTGTAACACGATTACTCGGAATCGGGGATCGGAAAAATGGGAACTTTTTGGAGTATCGGAATCGGTATCAGAAAAATGGGGACATTTTGGGGTATCAGATTCGGTATCTGAAAAATTATAGTCTAATTTCCAATTCCAAACCGATTCTTTAAAATTTTTAAATAAAAAAAAATAAAAACAGCACAAATTGTTTTGTTTGTTTTTTATCAGAAGCTGTTCCTTTACAAAATAAGACTGAGAAGGGCCACAGAATGAGTTATAAAAATGTCATTTACAGATTTAACATTGATTAGCAGAGTTTAAATTATTTTATTTATGGTCATTTATAACTTATCTATTGCCTTCGTAATCGTTTAGCATCTATTCGCTAAAATGTCTATGTGTCTTCATCTCAGAGAGTTCATATAATTATTAACAAATTTTAAATGCTCTGGATGGGGGGGGTAAATTTCGTTGGCGCCAGCTGTACATTGGAATATTTGTCATTGAATTCTTCTGAAATAATCAAAGTTATATTGCACATTTTTAGACACAAGGGAATCCTCAAACTCTCCAAACCTAGTTTAATTTGTTTTATTAGTTTTTATTATAAGCAAAATAAATATTCTAGCGGCCACTTGCCTATTCAATATCACAGATTTTAAAAAGCTTTTCGCACCTATTTGATAAATGGCCATATGGCGTCTGTTAGAGACCTGGGACTTTAATATCAAAGATTTAATATGCTTTGATTTATTTTTCTGGTGCTGGTTTGTCTGATTACCACATCCTTTGAAACATTTCATGTTTCCTTATATTTTGTTTGGTTTTGTCACAAGTGAAAATATAGATGACAATCTCACAAGTTTATCAAAACTTTGGAAAAGCAAACATTAAGAAGTTTGTTAACTTTTAAAAAATTCCATTTACATTTAAAATACTCTAAACATGAGATTCTACTTTTTAGGCGATTATGTGTGAGCACAGTGAAACGTTATTTTACAATTTAGAATGGGGGTTCAGTTGTGCATATAAATGTAAACTGATACTATTTCGGTACATCATAACTTTTTAAGCAGTTAAGTAATTTTTTACCACTAATTCAAAGGCCGATCAGCAAAATCATAAAATCACATGTAATTTCTATATTTTTCGTATTGCCACCCGTACTTAGGGTTAGTAGTAGGAAAGCAGCGTGGGGTTTATGACTTTTAACAATACTATATATTAATACGATAGCGTGTGTGTTATTTATTTTGTGTGTCACGATTACATCCGAGTGACTATTGTTTAATTATGGATTCCCATTTCTCATAATAAATAATTTTACCAATATTTATTCATAAGTTTTGGTTTCGATTTCGATTATAGCTGATGGAAATCCAGTGATTTTATTTATTTTTTTTAATAAATAATTTTATTAAGAATTTTCATAAATTTTGGTTCCGGTTTCGAGTATAGCTGAAAAAACTCAAGCTGATGTACCAACGTCATATGGATACATTTTTTTTTAAAATCGCAACTTTATAATATATAAACATCAATAGAACTCTATAATAATATATACGGAATCTACAAGGATTAAACTATATTTTAAGTGCACTTTACGATCTGGCTATGCCGGGCGTCCTTGCTAGCTTAGATAAATACTTTGCCGTTTTCACATGAGTTACAATAATATCGAAGCATCTCTATTTACGACATGAATACAGACATCAAATCATTATATATGAATGAGTCCCCTTTGGATTTCCACAGGTTTCACTAGTTGTTATCATTTGCATCTCGTATTTGTTTTTGTTTTGTTTTTTGGGGTTTTTTTACAGCAAAGCAAACCAATTTAATAACTCACCAAATTTATATAATTAAAATAAAATTTAAATAATGATAGAAGAAAGGCACATAATAGGTAACGAAGCCCAACGCCCGATCCATGTTAAAAATGGTTTTCCAAATAGCAACATTATTATTTAGAAATTCGTTCGTAACAATAAGGGGGCGTTGTTAAGATTTTGTTTTTACATCGTTTTCTCATTTTACCTTCCAATCCTCGACTATTTTTAACTGTTTATGAAAACTTTTTAGTAGCATATTGTATTCTAACGACGAACTGATGCAATTTGGCTTTGTTTAAAATCAAAATAAACCCTTTGTTGTCTTTCAATTTGCAATATATTAAAAATTTGAGAAATAATATACCCGGAAATTACCCGGGGAATTATGTAATAATTTGTAAATATACGAAAAAAAAATAAATAGATAAACCAAGTCTCTAATAAAATATTTATAAAAATTAAAAGAATCGGAATCAGAAAGTTAGAACGGAATCGGTAATTTGATCGGAATCGGGAAAAATTTTGGAATTGTCCCACCACTAACAAATATATCTTATTGCTGTAAAAATAATTGCTTTCAAACAAATGAAACGAATGCCATTTTTCATACGTATTTATTTTAAATTATACTGTTTTTGTCAATGGGGCGACATACTTTGATTTGGAACAATTTCTTAAAAAATATGCAAAGTCTTAATATTTCAACTTGACATCATTTTAATCAGCAATCAATACCTTTGCTTATAGGGCGATCTAATTTTTCAAACGTGTAAAAGATACATTCATGCAAGAGCGCAGCGGTTTAATATATTATAATGTAATGTTTTGGAGTTCGCACTGATTTTATAAAAAAAAAATCAATTTTAAAACGAATGATTTCACTTTTAACAAGGGTTCATTTGTTACGTAAAATTAGCTTCTGATTTCATTTTTCTGAGATTTAAGATTTCGCTATTAAAATGTTACAAGTAAATCTTTTACATTGCAAAAAAAGCTAATAAAAACAACCGCTGCGGCTGTATTTGTATGTAACTGGCTTTATTACGAAGTCAGAAAGTGTATTAGTCAATTTCAATATTATTTTGAATAGCAATATAAAATTAACAGTAAAATATTTTTTTAAATATCCGTGAATGTTAAACGAAAATGTAAAATTGAATGAATTATTACTAAAACGGTTACTTGTAATATACAGGAATCCAGTACCTACGGAGTCCATCTCAATTAAGTACAAGAGATCACAAATAAATCCCGGAAATAGCCGATGCAGTTTACGATTTGAAAGATATCTTCATTTCTTTAATTTTTAATGAGTTTTATCAACTTTGTTTTTTACTTAGAAGGGCTGAAAAGATTTTAAACGTTAACCTTCGTATAAAATCCTAAACTGCTTTAATAATTTCCATGATTGATTTAGGATTCTGATGAAAGGAGAGATGCTTGGTTTTTGATTCATTAAAATAAACAAGCCACCTTTTTCGCCATCTACTTTCAACCATTGCCGATCATAATGGTGGTGTCTCCTCATCTAACACTAATTATCCCTTTTTATCGAATGGCATTTGAGCCTTTATGAGTGATAAGCTAGTAAAAAAAAACTGTTTCAAAATTATTTTGAAAATATAAGAATCAAAATTTTAAGTTCTTTATATTTTCTAAAATTTTGTCTGAATCAAAACGACACCACATCCCACTACATTAAAATTATAATCAGTTAAATGTTAATTTGCTGATTTGGGAACATTAATGAAAATAATAACTAACATTTTTTTTCTAAAAATTTATATGGACACTTTAGACTATTTTAACCGTGTCGGACTTGTACAATGTGCGAAAAGTAATAAATCGGCTTCAAAATATAAATTTCCGCTTAATATATTTTTGACATATTTCACCGTATTTCTTACTAATAAGGGAAATATTTGCATTTTCGTTGGTTAATAAGCATAAAACTTCCTTAATATATTTGAAGCTAATATTTATTGATAATTGCTCGAAGTTTGCAGAATAATTAAATTCGATATTTCTTTGAAAAAAATCTTTTAGGTAATGTATTTTGAGAGAATTCTTTAATGCTTTTCTTTTTACATTTTTAAGTTTGTAATTGCTGAAGACATTACGTTTTATTCTAATTTTTACCAATAAATATTGAGGTTTTCACCGTCTAATCGACAATTAAATTACGAAAATTAACTGTTGCTTAAAAGATTTCATTTTAAATTTTAAAACAAAAACACGAAAGTAAAAACGTCTTATATTTATAAGTACGTTTTTCAAAGCGAAGTGTCTGCTCTCCCGAAAGTGTGCGATCAATTCTATTAATTATACTTTCTTTAATGATTTTAAAATGTTCACTTAACAGCTATTACGTCAGTCTATGGGTTTTAATCTTTGAGATAATTCAATTATTTGGATTATCCGGACTACTGTTCTCGAATGTTATTCTCAAAAATTTTCTATTGATGTAACCTGCCACCTTCTTAATGTGTATATTGTCGGACTTGAGTTAGGATACTATAAATTATTAGGTAAAATCCAGTTCTAATTTACACGCTTGAAGAGAATTTAGAATGGGGGTTCAGTTGTGCATATAAATGTAAACTGGTACCATTTCGGTACATTATAACTTTTTAAGCACTAATTCAAAGGCCGATCAGCAAAATCATAAAATCACATGTAATTGCTATATTTTTCGTATTGCCATCCGTACTTAGGGTTAGTAGTAGGAACGCAGCGTGGAGTTTATTACTTTTAACAAACTATAAAGCTATCTTATTGATGCATTAATCTTCACTGCAGGCAATATTAAGAATACAACTGCGAATTGTTTAAGATGCGGTCATGGCTGAGAGAATGAAATCACGTTACCTTGTGGATTAAATAAAAGAATCTGTTAAAAACTCCGTGCATATACTCCAGTTAGAAAGATTCCAGTGTTAGGCACGATGCATCTGAATAATTTCAAACGTTACATAGGGCGAAACGTTACAAAGTAAACAACCAGGATGAGAAGAGTAGTCCGAATAAGCAAAATAATATAAATCTTCCTCAATGTGTTTATCATCAGATGATATTGACACGATTAGAACTTCTTCACGAGAGCTTCCAATCTGTGGAACACATTCCCGTGGATTGGTTTACTGCAGAATATAACATGGGTGTCTCCAAATCGAATGCGGACAGATTCTTATACTGTATTCTCAAGTAATCAAGCTTACTTAATTCTATTAATCATCAATCTTATGTTTTTGTTAGTATGATTATAAAATAAAATATATATAACAATGAGTGACGAATAGAAAAAATTGAACTGAACAGTGTGCAAATGAAAACATATTTAAAGATTTAATGTTTATGGAAATATTGTAATTTAAGTTGTTTAAACTTATAAAGTCACTTTTAGATACTTATCTCGTCGTAAATGTGAAATTTTAGTCTGAAACAAATACATAGTTCAACTTTTTACATACATCAGACATCTGTTTCTTATGTTCAGAAATTAAAGAGTTCAAGTGATTATGCGTTTAATTGTGGTAAATGGCCAACTATAACTTCAAATTTAACACGAAACATAATCCATAAGAATCTATAAAATATTTAAGGTAACAGAAAATCAGGTTAATAATAAAATAATGCGAGGAAAATAAATTGCATTAATCAATTCTTGATTTCGAAAAACAAATTAACTGACTCCGGTGTAAAGTATTAAATCTTAGGTTTTGCGTCGATCTTATAATTGATAGTGCATTAAAAGCGTAAATTTTCTTAAATTAAAAAAATCATGTGTTCAGTTAATCAGATTCTTAAGTGCTATATAACAAATATTACTTTTCATATAACAGGAAAATATTATTAAATAAAGCAATTATATACACCTACACACATAATATATATATATATATATATATATATATATATATATATATATATATATATATATACACGCACACACAAATATTTATTTAAAAACTACACATATATATTCCAAAGGCGAACCAGTGGTTTCATTGTATTGAATCAGCCATTTCATCAGTCTTAATATACATATGCACCCGGGCGTGCGAGCACGCATACACACACGCACACGCACGCCCTACATTACCCTTCCTGGTCATCCCTCCCCTCATCCCATAAACAGAATCTCTTAGCGTCGTTAACCGGTGTTTTTCTCTGTTAATTTTCGTTTTGTTTCGCTTTTACAAAGACGCTGATGAGTTGTATTGAGTTCATATCCGCCACAAATATGGCTGGTTGAATACAATGAAACCACTAGTCGCCTTTGGAATATGTATGTGTAGTTTTTAAATATTTGTTGTTGTTTTTTCAGCCCTCACATTCGCGATCGAGCACTTTATGTGATTTCTTTTCATGTGTGTATCGCTATCGTAATGTTATCGACAAAATGAAATACGTAACATAAAGCGTTTCGTACAACAAATATAAAAATAATAAATAAAAACCTTTCAAATAAAAATCTGTCGCGGTACAAAAATGTGTACAGACCAAAAGCGTAACTGTACTTAATTATGCTTTACGCTTTTCATGTTTACTTGAAAATATTAACTGCAATGTGCACGAAAGTAAGATCATAAACAATCAAATTCCAGAGTGCTGCAGTCTCTAAACCTTCAGAAATCAAGACGTTCCTTTAAAAAAATTGAATATTATTTGATAGATGCCATCATTTTGATGTCCGTATTCTGTGATTTCTTTTGTGAATCTTTTCATCATTTTGGTTTGCCATCAAGTGTGCACGGAGACAGCAAAGATAAAAAACAAACAAGCAGGCTCTTCAGTGTTGGTGTATGCATACACTAAAACTATAAATCAAATGTAAAGTTACTATCTTTACAAGTTTATTGAATTCAAACTATGCAACAAAAGTACTTCATGAAAATATACTTTTAAATCAATTGTTTTTCACTGTTTTCATTAATTAGACTTCTAATTAAAATAATGAATAAAAATGTGTGTATGCATATATATATATATATATATATATATGAACAAATGATTAATAAAACATGTTAAAAAAACATCTTGAAAAAGATTTACAAACATATTTAATTTTAAAAAGGAAGCACAAGATAAGTGGATAGTCCTTAATCCGCGGAGTTTCGAAGAAATACTCTCCTTCTCACAGTAATTAGCAAAATGCGGGATCGGATTTTGCATGTAAAAGTATTTAATGAAACCACAAGTAAGTCACAGATCTTACTTGGTTAAAAAAAAGGGTGAGGTAAGAGGAATAGGAGGTAAAAGAAAAAATGATAAAAAGATTTCACATGAATGGATAGTCCGGTGAAGGGTAAAAAATTCAAGAATGGTAAAATCCAAACACGGTCGAATTAAAAACTTCCAATCCAACAGGCAAGTTCCAAAGGAATCGCGTAACTGGAAGATGGTCCAAAATGATCCAAAAGGCAGAATTCCTTGGAAAAAATCACAAATGGAATGAGTTCAAAATCATTAAAAGAAAAGTTCAAATGTGCACAGAAAAAGCACTGGAGAGAATATTTAAAACACGTCTGCCAAGGCCGGAAGAATCAAGCAAATTAAGGTTTAAAAAAAAAAAAAAAACGAAAAACGGTGAAAGTTTAAATTTGAAAAAACAAGGTCAAAATGACCCAGACAAAAAGCGCGAAAGTTAGCGTTAATAATTAGGTCAACTTAAATACGCACGTAAAAGTCCCAGAATGAAATTAAGAAACACGAGTCAGTAAAACAGTTAAATGGCTAAGTTTATGAAATGGAGCGTCTATTATATTAAGAAGAGTAAATAAAATAAATAAGTAAATAAAAAAATCATGAAACAATAAAAAATAAAAAAAATAAATAAATAAAAATGAAAATAAATAAATTTAAAATTTAAAAAAATTAAAAAAACAGATATATACATATATACACACACATACAAATATACATATATATACATATATATATAGGCATTATATATATATACACACATACGCATACATACATATACAGACATACAGACACACAAATGCACACATACATATACATACATACACACACGCATATACATATATATACATATATGTGAATAAAAAGGAAAAACCCAAAAGAATACAAACAAAAAAAAAATCAACGTTTCGTCCCTATTTCAGGGGACATCATCAGGATTTCTAGGCGAGAATGTACAGAAAGACGGTCATATATCACATGCGAAAGAGAAGAAGTTCAGTTCTCTTTCTGTTCTGGGCTGGTTGATTCGTTTGTTGGATTAATAATTATATCAGAGGGAGGGTCGGAGGAAGGATAATTTGGTGACAAAATATTATTGTCTATTATGGGAGAATTGCGTGGGAGCTCTGTAATTGTGCATGAATATATTACATCTTTATGGATGCAATCATTATTGAGTGGGCAAAGATGTTTGTTAATACAATTGCAGTTGCTTTTGGGTTGGATTGGAGAAGGGATTTTTTGGGCTGATTTAATTTTTTTGTTATTAGATGCTAAGATTCTTTGTGCTAAATTAGGCATAGTAGAATAAGAAATTCTTATTGAGTTTTTATTAAAAATTGAACTATATCTGTGTGGGTAAGTAAATAATAATGTAAATATATTAATAAAGTACTAATAATAGTAGGGGTGATAAGTTATATAATAGCTTAATTCGAATTGTATAAATACAAATCACTGGTAAATTAATATATACATATATTAATTTTGAATTGAGAGACGAAGACAAGTGTCACAGGCAAGGAAGACATTTTTGATAGCATGAATAAGTTATCCAAATTAATTTGGAGCAGGAAACTAGAGATAAAATATTAGAAATATTTTTGTTCTCGTGATTAAGGGATGTGGTTTTGATCAACACTGCTGGCGACCTGTGATTAAATATACTGTTTTGTTTTTAAATCCCTGAAACGATTTCATGGTAGACAATTGATGATTCCTGGAATAATATTAGGATTATTGTGAATTGAAGAAAGCAAGTTGATGCAGCGATTGCAGGTGATTAGATGACTTACGGACTAAACAGTTTTCATACGGCACAATAAAGTTGACATACCGGTTCCCGTCAGATCACCGAAGTTAAGCAACGTTGAGCCTGGCTACTATCAGGTGGGTGACCATTTGGGAATTTTATGCGCTGTATGTGCTTTCCGCTTATCTCGGCATTGTTTCCAGTCGTTCTGAACCTCCACCGTCCACTGGTATTCAACAATGTCGACTTAGGAGATGTTAGGGTTAGAGATTGCGCAACTATTGCTACAAAAATTTAACGTTCAGGCACCCTTGCCGTGGGTATCCATATTATGTAAAGACTTAAGGAAGCCTATTTAATTTTCTAATAAATGATATATATGTATAAATGAGATGTAGTTTCCTGGAAGTATTTTGGGGGTAGCTATGTAGAAGAGATTTAAAAGGCTATCACAATGCATGCTGGAACAGATCCGTTACATCCACTATTTGAAAAAGGGATTATCCCGAAATTTATTATGGAAATTGGATATATATATATATAAACGTATATGTATATACTTATTGCTTTGTGAATTGTCACTTGTTTTCGTCTTTCGTCTTTCGTCTTCAACACCGACTACATTCCATTCCTCGCATTGTGATAGCATTCTAAATCTCTCTCTCTCTCTCTCTGTCTAATATATATATATATATATATATATATATATATATATATATATATATATAATATGTGTGTACCTTTACATTTGTTATCATTTTCACTTCAATAATAATTCTCTATTCCCAATGATTAGATTATTTTTGTCACATTAG
The DNA here is from genome assembly GCF_053919585.1 of Euprymna scolopes. Taxonomy (NCBI): domain Eukaryota; kingdom Metazoa; phylum Mollusca; class Cephalopoda; order Sepiida; family Sepiolidae; genus Euprymna; species Euprymna scolopes. The sequence goes on along the minus strand of NC_136486.1, from coordinate 151,325,502 downwards.
GAATCAATAAAGTTATTTTAAAAAGGCTGTAAAACATATTTATATTACATAGATTTCCGTATGATGCCATTTGTTCAAATATTATTTTAATCATAATTGCAGGTAAGTGGATATGGCAAAGTGATTGATAACACGAACTAAAAATCTAGGATTCTCGATTTGGAATCCAGTCTTTTCCACAGAAACACTACTATTTGAGATGTTAATAACCTTTATGTGGTTCCTTTCATAAGAACCTGGTGTCTTTCTAGAAATGTTTCTAACTAGAGAGATGTCGGGGCAACTAATGCCAACTATAGAATCTTGTGATGCATACGAATAGAATAAATCATAATTGCAGAACTGTAACAATCTTGTATGTATTACTCGGAACAATATAGTATAACTGAATTATCTAGATATTACCAGTGTTGGAAAAGGGGGGGGGGCATAAAGTCTTGCACTGTCACATTATTTTTTCGTCTCAAGTACAAGATGCAATTACTTACCAAAGTTTGGGAACTAGAATATGTTCATCCATTCTTTCGCAACGTGTCGCCTTTAGCTACCTATAGCTTAAACCATATCTCACTTAATTCGCATGTGTGATATTTCTTCGCCTGACAGATCCAAGAAAGCATTATTTCTTATCTCTGGTCAAGTTATTGCCAAGAAGATCAATTGCTTGGTTACGTCGACGTTTGAAGCCAGAACGGCCGATGCAGGGTAGCTTAATCAATCCTTCTCCAGCGACATAAACGCATAATCTAAATCAGTCTTCTATCATGTTCTATGAACAATGAGTGCAGTCTAAGGATAGATTATTGATCCCATCTTTGGGGTTCCGTGATTTCCTGAAGATTGACTGGTGCGTAAGGATCAGTACCAATGTCTTCCAAGGAAATGGCCATGTCCATAATTTTCTCGCGTGAATTCATCACAGTCATTTCTACGATGTTCTTGTTCGATTGTTTATATATCATGTCCTTCGGTATCTACTTAGTTATATATCATGTTCACTTTCATATATTTTCGTCCTTTTTCTATCATCTCCCACCGCTCCCGACAACAGTGATTCGGAGGGCGAGTGTTAATCTAGCTACTGCTGAAGATCATTTAGCTCTCGGCATAGACAATAATAATTTTAATGTCTATTTTAGTTTGGTACTTATGAAGAATTCTGACTGTACAGAAATTGCGTCATTTAGAAACCATTTTTAACATGAGAAGGGGAGCTTTATAAATTATTTTGTACTTTCACCTAACAATTTGGCAAACACTCAAAAATACAGTCGAAATTGAATTTAACTTGAACATTTTGTCTTAAAAACATTACTCTATACGTATTTTGAATATATACCTATAAGTTTCTTCACCTAGTAACATTCGATTATCGATTGATACATTCTATTTATTTTTGCAATTTTGAGAAAAATCCTGTTTTTTTATATTTGTGTTGCATAATTCAAAATACAGTATTTGTTTATGCATATACGTAATTACTGTTTTGTAATTTGTAAAGTAATTAGTTCAATATTTTATGCTTTGTTTTTGTATTATTGGGTCACCAGTTATCAAGGCCAACATTTGATAAATATTGACGAGATTGATATCAATTGAAAATCTACTTTAAAACTTATTTGTCTTTCTTTCTCATCAAAGTTATTTTAGAGTCCATTAAATAAAATCCATTGCTCTTTCTGCTTCTTATAAAATCGCTTATTTCTATCGCTCTAGACACTTTCACACACCCGAAACATTTTTCTATCTCAACAAATCTACTATCAAGCCATATATGGAATAATTTTGTCATATTTGGAATGGTAGATCTGTGTGCAATTTTAAGCTTCCTGATAAATTACAGAAACGTATCTGTAATTTGATTGGTCCCACACTTTTTCTACGCCGCAACCGCTCCATCACAGGGGTGATGTTGTTAGTCTCAGTATTTTCTACAAATACTATTATGGCATGTGTTCCACAGAATTTTCTGATCTAGTCTCTGCTTCCTTTGTTTCAGCTCGTTTGACTCGTTGGTCTAGAGGTCTCCATCAATTCGCTGTTTTAATACCTTATTGTAATACAGTTTTTGTTTTCTTTCCAAAGACTGCAAGTTTGTGAACTTCTCTCTCTGATCACTGTTTTCCATCTATCAATAGCATTTGTCTTAAGATAAATGTCAATAGGTATCTTTGTCTTTACAATAATCAGCTTTCAATCTTGTTAGCTCTTTACATCAAGTGGTGTCATGCCTTGTTTCGGACAATTTCTATAAAAAATAAAAGCACCATAAAAGGATTGCTGATTAATAGAATTAAGTAAGCTTGGATGCAGTATATGACAAGACTCTGTTTGCATCGGATTGGACGACAACCATGTTATATTTTTGCAGGGAATCAATCACATCACAATGTGTTCCACAAATTAGAAACTCTTGTGAAAAATTTCTGTTCGTGAAAATTTTATCTGATGGTAAAATATTGTAGGAAAATCGAATTCTTGCTATATAGAAACCAGACTGGAGCTCAGTCAAACATGTTCCATAGAAATAATGAGACCATGATTGTAAAAAGACAGAAACAAATTACCAAATATTATTTTCATCATTTTTATTTGAATTTCTATTCTCATCTTGGATGCTATTCTTGTAAGAAGATTAGTTAAAAGTGTGGAAACTAGATGTTAACATGCAATAATCATGGTTACAAAAAATGGAATGATTTTAAGCGGCCCAACCAAACAATGTCTAATAACAAATAGCAATGAAAAAGAACGAATTTCTTTGCTAGAAACAAAGGTCTCACGGTTCTGTTTTTGAAGAAAATAACACACCAAGAGACTGGCAGAACGTGAAAATATAGTGTTTGTAACAACCTCCTGACATTCGTTTCCCCTCGCTCCTCATAAATACCATTCGCTCATATTCACCACATTTCATCCAAATGATGAGCCGACAAGTCCTAAGAAAACTTGAATGCCTACTAGACATTATCCTTGAGTTTTTAAAGTATTTTGTTTGTCAGGACGATCTGACATAAGAATACTTTTCCCAGCAAGTAAACCCTGACTGAATATTCAAAAGCACATAGTATTATTTGGGCCATGAATATTTTCTCGGTGTGAATAACCCACACTGGCTTTTACGATGAATTGTGCATCTTTTCTAAGTGATTTTACCTCGAATAACAGCACAAAGACGGACACCTCACCAGACTAGATGGATTTTTGTCCCGGAATCTGGTAAGACCAGGAGGTCACAAGAATGATATGCTAGAATATATTTAAATGGTCAGTTGGGGATGAAAATCATGTTCTAAACTTCTTTACTAAAAAGTTTAAAAGATCATTTTCATCTCTCTAACTGACCATTTAAGACCAATGTTTTAGAAGCAAAAGAGGTTTTGAATGGAATATTTAACAATCTGTATCTCAGATAGAGATCAAATGTTAGTCCCAAGGAGGGGCTTCTTGATTTCTGAGTATTTCAACTGAAGCAAAATGAAACATAAATAGCAATTCTTTTTTATAATCATAAAAGATCAGGCCGATGTAATACCAGAAATTCTTTTGGGGAATACATCGGTTTAAACGTTATCAACCAAGCATTGATATCCATGATAAATAACACCCTACCTGAGAATTCTTACTTTAAACTCCTCGGCCAAACGTTCATGGGCAATATGAACTGGAAAAATACATTGAGGACATTGCGAAGGCTGCTGCAAAGAAGGTGGGTTCCCGCTATCGTGCTAGAAGACTACTCACACCTGAGAGTATCCTGTATCTCTACAAAGCATTGGGCTGGTGCATCTACCACTAGTTTCTCTCTCTTGGATATGGTCCAAAAAATAGTCTTCAATCTAATAGGTCCCACTTTGTCAACAAAGCCCCAACCGCTGTCCCATCGCCACAATGTTGCATCACTGTGCCTGTTTTACAAGTATTTTAATGGAATGTGCTCTGACGAACTCTCTATGTACATGTCCCCGACGAAACGCTTAGCAACAAAATCACATCCCTTAACTGTTGAAGACCCTAAATACCAGAAAGCTTTATATTCTAACAGTTTCTTCCCTCGAACAGATACACTTTTGATTCCCTTCCTGCCTTCCTTGCTGTACTGATATGCATGTTTAAATGTAACGTAAAACATCTTGTTAATCTTTCCTATGCACGGTCCCAAATAGTATCCCCTTACGTCCAAGTGACGATATGCCTTGTTAAGGGTGAATGTGAGTAAAAAAAAAATCCAAGTTAAGAATAGTAGTCAAAGAAATGGCAATTACCAATTATCATTTTAAAATTTCTTATTCCAAACGTGCATTTTTAATCTATATACATCATCATGTTTTCGTATTTTTGTAGAAATAATAGTGGAAACGTTTTCCTGGTCTCTTTAGAATTTTCAATTTCGTTTGCTTTTGTTTTAGATTGAGTACCTACACAAACCGCTTTTGTTTTAGATTAAGTATATAAAAACTTGTGTAAGTTTTCTAAAAATTACAGATGACGGTCAATTATTTATATTTAAATACGACGATTCTACCGCGATTCGAGAAAATAGTGTTAGACAAAATAATTACTAAATATAACTTTTGTTTGCAAATTATGATTAGCGAAGAGTATACTTATGTTCCCCTATTTCTGACCTGACCAGATTGAGCACTAACATAAGAATTCTCATTACAGTTTTCTAAGCTTTACTACTTCTGTACTGGCTTATGACAAATTGAATGGGATGTTTTTTTTTTGTGACATCATTATTAGATTACCGTACAGGACTAATAAATTATTTCTGTTTTTTTTTTTTTTTTTTTTTTTTTTTGCTTTTTTCCGGTTTGTCATCAGTTTCCTTCTAGATCAGTGGGGCCCAACTTTTCAAATATGGCGACCCATTTTAGACCAAGATATGCTAAAACTGTGATATATTATAGAAGCCCAGTTTCAGATTAAGTCTTTGATTGCAAACCTAATTATCTATATGTTAATATGTAAATTCCATGGAAAATAATGGAAAAATTATGTTCAGCCAGTGTTCGTAGTCACTATTTATCTAGACTAGCGAAACCAGTGGACATTCCAGAGTGGCGTCTTTCATATGTAATATATTGCTGCCGGGCATTCTGTGGACCTGCAGTATGAAGAGTAACCCCGCAAGATTATTCTAACCCTTTTGTTTAAACTGTAAAAGTATTAACTAATTACCCTGGTTAATGTAGTGTCAGAATATATAGTTATTATGGTTTATATCCAATATCCTTATAGGAGTATGTGACATATTTCCATTGTATGAACGGAAACCAAACGATATCATTATACCATGTTTAGAGAGGAACGCTACAACCGTTGGATCCTGGCCAAAAGACCAAGAAGGTATATTTTAGTTTTACGCACGACCTAAAAGCGACATCATTTTTTCATTCATTTTTTTTTTTAATTGCGCGTTCGGTGATCGGGATATCCTAGTTATTAAAAAGTAGGATAACATAATATGAACACTAAATTATCGTATCTATATACTAATAATTTAATATTTGTAGTGTGTTATCACATTTTTAATAAATAGAATCTCTCGATCGAATAATTTATCTGGAAACTGTTACATGTACGTACGTTAAAGGTACTACGGTATTAATATATAGATATTACAATATTTTTCTCGATTTGCTCCAACCAAGGCATGAAACTACTTGATGTAAGAATATGACTTGCAGGTTAAGCACTATCCAACGATATGAGTTACACCAATAAATTCCACTCAGAAAATGGCAAGTTTCCCCTTTGTCAGTTTGTCATACATTGTGGGGACTAAAGAGGAAAACTCGTGGCGAGACTACGGAAAGTAAATCCATGGTTCATTTTCTATTTGCTTAATTTTGGCAGTAATTATATTTTTTTAATTTACTAATTATCATGAAGATAAAAATCATGATTTTTATTAGTCCCAACGGTAATTCTATTCGAGAAATTGGATTCAGTTTCGTTTCATAGTTCGATGAAAAGTCATAAGAGATAACTAATAAGATAAAGTTAATTTTTATGCATATATAAATCTGTTTCAGATAATTTTAACTTTGTGAAATTCATTATTTTTTAAAATTGATATAGCAGATTGCGTAGAAGCTATTTTTATGTCAAAAGTCTCAGCATACTAAAATATTAGGTTGGTACAAAAATAATGTCATTTTTGGCTTGAAGTTGAGCATAAAAACGACATTATTTTTTGCACTAACCTAATAATTTTCATTTTAAAATAATATTTTTGTTTAAGTTTCTATTATAAATATTCATGCATATACAATGCTTCATAATCATTTCTTTGTAAATTTCAAACAATTAAAATAAAAAACTAAACAAAACCAAAAAATAGAAATAGAAAAGGTACCCAGAGCACATACCTTAAAATAAAGAGGGCTATTAATTCGACGCATTCACAAAAACAAAAGTAGAAAGTCAGTCACCTGAACCTTTGTTTGGCAGAAACCCTGCCAGTGAAGGAATAATAACGAATCTGATTGCTTAGCTAGCTAGAAAAACATCGTCTGTATAATATATATATATATATATATATATATATATATATATATATATATATATATATATATATATGAGAACGTCCTTTAATACGACTTCCATGCATTTTAGCGGTTCCCTGTTGGAATGAAAGATGCAAGCTTCTGTGTAGCTTACTTGCTATTAAGTAATTTTCATAAATTACTACCTACTGAGGTGTTGAGCACTGTGGAAATAGACTTGAAATATTATGTCTCCTTATAACATTTTCTGTGTACATGAATTTCTCTCGGGGACTCTGATTTATGAAAGTGTGATAGGTTATGAAACGGAAGGGTTATAAAGGGATAGCTTCGAATTTGGGGGTATCAAAACCAAAGCAAAATATGATGAAAGTAAAAATATAATAGATAAATCATTTATTATACTATACCTGTTCACACAGAAACACTTATATCAATATTCTGTGGATCTATATTAAAAAACCTTGTTAAACTTTGTGGCATATTTCCGTTCTATGGAGGTCAGGCGCGAACGAACACCCCATAATTTTATTATACCATATTTCTTCAAACTGAAACATAATTATCAAAGTATACTTACGCAGATAGATATAAAAAGTCTTTATTAAAGTTTGTGCCTATTTCCATTCTATGGATGCCAAGCGCGAACGCAGACCCCACAATTTTATTGTACCATCCCTATTTAAGTTAAAACATACTTATCAAGGTATTATTATGTACATCTATATCAAAACACTTGTAAACGTTTTTTTTTTCCATACTTTGTGGATTTACCTCTGCACCCCATGTTTAAAAAGGAACTGTCCTCTATAGTACCAGATCTGACCGAATGGTTAATTGTAGGGATAGACCAATTCATACCATCTAAAAATTCCAACAAAAACCTAACAGCCAGCCATGGTTCTCCCCAGAATGTGCTGCTGCTATCGCGCACAGAAATCACTTTTTCCATAGCTACCAACGTAATAGATGCACTGAGACTAAAGCTGCTTTCAGGACTGCCAGCAACCACTATAAAAGAGTAATAAAAAATGCAAGAGAGCTATATGCCCAGTCTATTAAATCCAAGGTAGCTGATCAGCGGCTTGGTTCCCACCAGTTTTGGCAAATAACAAATAGGATCCTGAACAGAAGTGTGCGTTCTATCCCAACAATTATCAATGGACCAGAGGTTATCTCGTCAGCGTCAGACAAGGCCAAACTATTTGCAAAGAACTTTGCTGCTAATTCTACCCTATGCGACGAAGGCCATCAACTCCTTATATTTCCTCCTATAACACAGAACAAGCTAGGTAACATACAAATATCCGTGCATGAGGTCGCCAAGCTAATCAAGAACCTAGATTCCAGTAAAGCAACTGGCCCTGATGGCATCCCAAGTATAGTGTTAAAAAGGCTTCAACCAGAACTTGCTTCTATACTTAAGAAACTATTTAAGCGCTGCCTTAAGGAGAAGTGCTTTCCGACTCCCTGGAAGACCTCATCAGTTTGCCCTGTATTTAAGAATTCAGGTGAAAAGTCATCTCCCTCTCGGTACAGACCAATAAGTCTCCTGTGTGTTATGAGTAAGTTGCTGGAATCCATATTAAATAGAGAAATAGTCAACTATCTCAGCAGAAATAACCTTCTTAGTGACACACAATATGGTTTCCACTGTGCAAGATCTACCGCAGATGTGCTGACGGTTATATCCCACAGGATTAGTGAATCCCTTGACAAAGGCTTCCTTTCTAGGGCAATTGTTCTTGACATGTCAAAGGCCTTCGACAGGGTATTGCATAAGGGTCTACTTCACAAGATTTCCAGCTACGGTATAACTGGAAATGTTTTCTCTATCATTAAACCATTTCTCTCCGATAGGCTCATAAGAGTAATGGTAGATAGACAAAACTCGGAGGCCTGCAATATAAATGCTGGAGTCCCTCAGGGGTCAATCCTGGGCCCAACTCTCATCTTGATCTACATCAATGATCTCCCTAAACACATACTTAAATCATTCGTTGACATCTATGCTGATGACACGACCATCTACGGCAACACGACAAAGTTTTCTCGGATTCTCTCTCCTCTGATCTCGAGAGCGTGGTTCAGTGGGGGAAGACGTGGCTGGTTACCTTTAATGCATCCAAAACCAAACTCTTATCCTTACATAATCAACGCTCTGATCCCCATCTGGCATCAATTGTGATGGATGGCTCTCGTCTGGGTGAGGCCCCGTGTTTTGACAAGCTTCTGGGTTTGACCTTTACTCCTGATCTGAAATAGAACACGTACATCAAGTCTGTTGCCAGCGTCGCTGGAAAGATGGTGGGATCCTTCTACCGCTCCTGAAGATATCTCACTACTGATACAATTCTCTATCGATATAAAAGCCAAGTACGTCCAAGGATGGAATACTGTTGCCATATCTGGGCAGGAGCTGCTAAAAATAGCCCATCCTGCCTTGACAGTACAAAATAGACTTTGTGGCTTAGTGGGGGATGCCCTTTTCTCTACCCTGCAACCTCTCTCCCACAGAAGAGACGTTGCGCGCCTGTCCTTGTTTTATCGTTATTTCCATGGCAGATGCTCGTATGAACTCCAATCTCTGGTTCCCCCTCGCCAATCTTTCACGAAAAACACACGTCTAGCTGAATCCACTGTGAAAAATTTCCCCCACTCTATATCTGTGCCTAAATCAAAACGCGGATTCCATGACCAAAGCTTCTTTCTTAGAACTGCACGCCTGTGGAACTCTGTTCCGTCTGCCTGCTTCCCACCGGACTACAACTGGGATGTCTTCAAGTCCAATGTTAACAAATTCCTAATGAACCGCCCCCTTAAGTAAACACTTCATCAAATCTCCACACTAACGTAATGTACTTGCAATAACCCTTATCCCTGAGTGGCTTCCGGGCCTTGATAAGTGGTGATCACTGTGTAAAAAAAAACCCAGGTGCGTACGCAGACCCCAGAATTTTAATGAATCATCATTATGCCAAATCAAACATACCAATTCCTGTGTCTCAATACATCTTCTATCATTATATGTGATCAGTTTTCTATAATAGTCAACCATATAGGAGCCTATTCGTGACCAGATACACACACAGACGTTCAGCTTTATACATATATATATATATATATATATATATATATATATATATAATACATAAATTTACACGCATACATGAGACAGAAATATTAAAGTGTTCATAGAAATGCCGAACTAGGTCTAAATAACAAACAAATCTTTTGAAGCTGCCTATTTCTGTTATCTATGTCAAACCTGTCAGTTGTCATATTTCTCTCGTTTCTTTTTGTTGTTTATAAGTATACGTAATAAAAGGCATTGCTGCTTGCATGCGCTTCTCCGCAAAGCTTAATTTCCTCCGGTATTCGCCAAAAAAAAATCCTTGCGCACACCAGCAAATATAGGAATCGTATGAGTACTAACATTCCTACACCTTTTAAGCACACACGCATACACACACACACACACACACACACACGTATATATATATATATATATATATATATATATATATATATATATATATATATATATTAGCTGTATTTACTCGGCGTTGCTCGATCAAAACGGTATATATGACGTCATATGTTATGACGTCATAGATGACGTATATCGTGTACAAACAGACATGAATACGAATTCATATTATGCTATTTTATTCGATTTAGGCAAAAAGAATTACTATTAGTTGCGAAAATGTAACTACTGTTTGAGTCTAAAATGACTTCGGTAGGCTTCGATGCCTGATTGTTAATGAAACTGACACCCAAATATGAAAAAAAAAGGAAACAAACAGACAGAAAGCAATTTGTAAAGCTTTTTCCTAAATTTATAACTCCTATATTTTGAATTTGAATAATATATATAGAGAGAGAAAGAGGTATATGTGGTAGAAAAAGCAAGGATAAAGAGTGCTGAATACGTTAGTAGAGCCAAATATGGTTTTATTATTACAATTTCAAACCTTCAACTTAATTCATAACAAATTGTTTAAATAGACGGGATAAAAATTATCCGACCATATCGTCAGATGATTCAAGTTTAAATAAAAAGGAAAGATATGTTTTTTTGTGATTACATATGGATATTAAAAATCCAGAGAGTGGAAATAAGGCAAAAGGAAGAAAATCGGGGCAGGGAAAGCAATAAAAAGTATAAATTCAATGAAAAGTTTGTAAAATTACAAAGACAAGGCAGGAGAGGGAAAAGAAGAAAAAGAAGGGAAATAGATAATTGAGCGTGTCAAGTTTGCTGTGATCTGGATGATGATCTGCACATGTCTCAAAGCAGAAACGGAATTAAAAAGTCCGCAATTATCTACGACGACGATGCATACTATTCTCCACTAATAATTCCAAACATACTTATGCGTAATATTTTCCATCATAACTCCAAACCTTTAAAATAGATGTACTAAACCTATGTAGTTAGAACTTAAATGCTCGAAACTACTACAAAATCCCACTTTTCTAGAAATTCCACGCTCTCCAAAATTCAGCCCCTAATCTTTTCTTAATCTATTCCCAACCATTTTCGCATCCCCATAATTCTAAACAACTGAACACCGCTTTATAACACCTACTTTATTTTTATAAACAGCTTATTTATTCTTATTTTATTTATTTTTATTCATTTCCCTTTATTCCCTAAATTCTGCCCCAATTCTAAAATCTATCCAAAAGAATATATAACTGATTTCATATCCAAAGATATTTTTATAAGCTATATTGGGCGCATTTGTTTACCCATTAAAACTGGACGCATCTTAGCTCTTTCTTTCCACCACCACCCTCGTCGTAGAAAATTGCTGACTTTTAAACTCCGTTTCAGCTTTGTGATGCGTGCAGGTCGTCATATAGAACCCAACAATTTTTTGTCGCTCAATTATCTATTTCCCTTTCGTTTCTTTTCTTCTTCCCCTCTCTCTTGTCTGGTCTCATCTTTATAATTTTAAAAATTTTTAATTGAATTTCAATTTTTTCATTGCTTTTCCCCCTCTTTTCTCTTCCCATTTGCCTTGTCCCCTTTCTCTCCACTACTTTCATGTTCTTGATTTTTAATATCCATCAAAAAACATATTTTTCCTTTTTATTTTAACTTGAATCATCTAACAATATGGACGGATAAATTTTATCCTGTCAACTGAAACAATTTGTAATAATAAATATATCTTGTTGTAATAATATATATATAATTAGCCAAGATTTTTTCTCAGTGATATAAGCATTGTTTAAATTGAGATTAGCAAAATAAAATTGCTAAATTATTTAACGCACGCCAGCGTGTATCTCCTGATTTAAACATTTTAGTTTTAAACAAATAAATGTTTATTTAATGTGTCGTATTGGCTTTCAAAACTTATATACACTGGTTGGAGAACGAATTGGTTCACAATAATATTGTTTTAAATTTTATTTTGGTGAATGCCTATATCTTTTTCCTTTCTATCGCCGAAAAAAATGGTAAATAAAAATTGTTTTTTTTTTTACATAGGAATCACCACTTATCAAGGTTAAGAGGCCACTCGAGAATAAGGGATAAAGAGTGTATAGTAGAAATTGGACAATATAGTAATCGTTAGTAATGGAAATTCGGTAAATTTGGTAACTTATATGGAACGACTCATCAAAAACTTGTTTACGTTAGACTTGAAGAAAACCATATTGTAGTCAGCTGAAAAGCAGGAAAACAGAAGACAATCCCATAGGCGTGCAGTTCTGAGAAAGGAGCTTTGCTCATGGAATCTACGTTTAGGTTTAGGCAGAGATAAAGAGTGGGTGAATTTCTTTCTTTTTTTTATTGATATGAATCCAACAAGTATATATTCTCTGAAGCCAGAAACGTAATTTAATTGATCTTGTTATTTCAAACAGTTGTAACGATATTATATGAAATATATATCTTGAAAATATATTTGGTATTTATGTCGAAAACGTGCTGTACTATTTTTATAGTATTTTCAGATTGAATGAACTCTTTATAGTATCTTTGTAGCATTTTAAGATTGAATGAACTCTTTATAGTATCTTTGTAGTATTTTCCGATTGAATGAACTCTTTATAGTATTTTATAGTATTTTCCGATTGAATGAACTCTTTATAGTATTTTTATTAAATCGTTAGTGCAGATTAGTTACAATATTTTCTTACCTTCCATGTTAAGAATGTGTTTCTTAATAACGTTATTATAACATTACGGTACATTCTCTGCATAAGTACAATATATTCTGATATAAAGTCAAATGTGTGTGTGTGTGTGTGTGTGTGTGTGTGTGTGTGTGTGTGTGTGTGTGTGTGTGTGTGTGTGTGTGTGTGTGTGTGTGTGTGTTACAGAAGATCGGAAAAACATCGTCACCGTCGAAATCCAAAACATTTTCATTTTTATAATTGTTTATAATATAAGATTGGAGACTATAAGTCCCCGATCTTATATCACAGTTGCATTCAACATCCGACGCGCCATATTCGAGGGGACAGTTGTAAGCAGAGGCTGAAGAGAGTTCGACGTAAACGACAGATGTTAGTCCTCTTTGTTTTGGATTTGAAATCGACAGAACTGATGTTTTTTCCTGATCTTCTGTAACACAAAGATAAATATATACTGTGCTCTTATTTTGATTTTATATATATATATATATATATATATATATATATATATATATATATATATATATATATATATATATATATCAGTTAGCTGAAGTTCTCATCAACAGTTTCATACAAATACATATGTATATTTAAGGTTAGCACATAAAAGTGAATCATGAAACGAAATAAGTGGCTTGCCGGTCCATCATAGAGTTCCTTTTCTTCTTCCCTACTTTTCCTCTTCAAAAAGTAAAAAGATGATTTGTAAAGGAATTTCTTACATTCGCATATGGACCGGTTAATACTGGTATTAATACTAGTATATACTGGTTAATACTGCCTACAGACGTTAGATTTCGAAAGAAATCTTAGCTGAAACATTTCTGCACATACGTAGCCAATAACGTTTGTAGAAATCAAGACATTTACACTGTTTTCTACTTCTTATTGAGCACTATTTTAGAAATATCCAAGTTTGATTGGATTATCAACTAAAAAACAACAGCAATATTATCGTGTACGTATATATATAGACTGAGATTGAATATAAGAAGTTAATTAGAATTTTTGTGAAAATAGTTTAAAATATTTTATTAAAGTCTTTAAAATATATTAAGCTACGATTTTGAGACGGTTTTAAATGAATTAGGAAAAACCTTTCGTTGTATTTTCATAAGACAGTTTTATTTTTTACTTTCTCTATCGATTCATGCGTTTTTCTGTTTTTTCTTGCTGATACTTCCAGTTTTTTTTGTTTTTTTTGTTTTTTTTACACAGTGATCACCACTTATCAAGGCCCGGAAGCCACTCAGGGATAAGGGTTATTGCAAGTACATTACGTTAGTGTGGAGATTTGATGAAGTGTTTACTTAAGGGGGCGGTTCATTAGGAATTTGTTAACATTGGACTTGAACACATCCAAGTTGTAGTCCGGTGGAAAGCAGGCAGACGGAACAGAGTTCCACAGGCGTGCAGTTCTAAGAAAGAAGCTTTGTTCATGGAATCCACGTTTTGATTTAGGCACAGATAAAGAGTGGGGGAAATTTTTAACAGTGGATTCAGCTAGACGGGTGAGACGTTTTCTTGTTAAACTCCAGCGAGATGGATTTTATCTATATATTAATAATAATATTGTTTATTGTGTTTCACGCTTACATCCGAGTGACTTTCCTTCAATTGTTATGGGCTTCCATCTTTTGTAATAAATACTTTTATCAAGAATTCGTAAGTTTTTGGTTTCGATTCAAGATGATGCGTTCAAGTCATATGGATATATTATTTATTTTTGAAATTACAACTTTATAATATATAAAAATTGATAGAAAATTAACTCTATCATAATATATAAGAAATATCCAAGAATTAAAATATATTTAAGCGTACTTTACGACCGGGTTACGCCGGGCGTCCCTGTTAGCTTAGATAAATATTTTTTGCAGTTTTATCAAAAGAGCTACATCTTCAGATGCTGCACTTCTATTTCTTGTTCTCTTTCGGTGGAGGAGAAATTCTTCACGACTGAGACAATTTTTATTTTTGTACCTTTTCTCCACCTTAAAAAACGACCCTGGTGTCTAACTCTGTCCTGTGGGGAGGCATAGTAAATAGGTACAATAATATCAGGGCGTCTCCATTTACGCTGAACATCTACAGAATGCCAACATGAATATATTACATATGAAAGAGTCCGCTGTGGAATTTCCACAGGTCCCGCTAGTTTCATATGCATATTATTGCGAACGCTAGCGAAGCGTTTTTTTTTGTTTTTTTTCGTCAATTTTGACAGTGTATATTTAGAATAAGTTGTACTCTCAGTCGCGTTTAAAATATCTATGAAGAAATGAAATCTCATGGGAACGGTTTACGTGTCCTTAGCGCTTATGTATTATTATCAATAGTATTATTATATTTTGTTTTTGTCTCCCAGTGTCTAATGTCGTACATAAAATATATGTAAACGTACGATTCATCCTACGCTTTCGAATTTGTATGTCTTTATTTTGACATTTGGTTACATATAAAAATAAATAGACATATATTCTCAGATCACGAACAAAAGTAATATGGCAGGCACAAAAACTTGGATACATAGATACATACAATAGATATGTAAAAGTATTTGGAAGCATCTGTATGCGTGCCCATAAAAAACTTATACGTTCCTGTCGGTGATCAATACGAACAAGTCTATGTAAGATCCGTTGGAAGACACTTTTAGCAGCCTCTGATGTCTTGTGACAATATTTATTTGAGCTTTTCTTTTCTTTCCTTTTCTTTTTGTCAGTAAATATATTTTTAGAAGTCTTCTCTTCATTCGAAAGATATTATTGGTTTCTGTGGCGATATTTTTCTCTGCAAATATAAACTGCTGTTTTATATTCCAATTTCCAAAACCTTTTGAACACGATAGTTTTATGTCTAGTCTGCATTGCTTTATGCATAATAGTAAAACCCAATAGCGAATGCGGCGTAAACATGCGCTGCACAGCATGTTTTTCCAATGCCTACAAATGACAGACTTGCAGCTTCACCAAAAGACGAGAAGAAGGCACAAAAGTGAAAATAACTCTGGCCGGAGTACGAACACACAGGAGATATTTTCATTGTTTGAAAAAGTAAGTGTCTCGTTTAATAGGAAAGCCCTGCTGAGATCGGCCTTTGTGGAGAAATTAATTTTCTTAGATGAGCTCCACATAAACCCATGAAAATAGACAGTCTGGATGTTGTCTTTTGGTGAACTTCTAGGTGGTCAAAATAGTCACCACTAACAAAAAGCCACAATGATTCACAGTTGAAAAGATTCCAGGATATGGGAGGAATAGGGGCTCATAGGAGTTAGAGCTGAACATTTAAGAGGCAATTGATTTTCGTGAAAACTGAGAGCAGTTTGGGCGATCTGCCTCTCTGTGCAGTTTAGGTCCTTTGGGACGCTCAACCAAATGACTATGTAATAGCACTTAAAGAAGGTAGAAAGTAGATCCTAGGTTTATTTTCCGCAGCCGCATAACCCTTGACTCCCCTTTGTCCTTACATTCGATGAGCGATGTTTTTTCCAAAGAGGAAAGAATTGTTGTTTTGTGAGTCAAAATATATCCATCTAATACTTATTGTTGAATAGCGTTTTTTGTTTTACCTTTTTAGCTCTTTAAATCAAATGGGTTCATGCCTTGTCTGGAGCAATTTCTATGAAAAATGGTTCAGTCTTGTCAGGCAAAGATCTACAAGTCCGTCATTACCTGTTTATAAACAGGACTAGTTTTTATGCGCTAGAATTCGTCTGTTGCAGGACGGACTGAATTGGACAACAAGTGGGATCGATCAGTTCTATTTCATAATCGTAATCATTGGTACATAGTGATGTGACTGTGTGTTTCATAATGTAGATAATAGTCTCTGTTTTTTTATATCTGATTTAAAACAGTTGTAAACAGTGAAGCGATCTATTTGCTATAAATCAGAAAAATAAATTGTATTTGTTCTCGATAAGAATATACTTTTTCACTGGGACAATCCATATATCAATACGATAGCGTGCGTTTTATTTTTTTGTGTCACGCTTATATCCGGGCCGTTCAATTATTATGTACTTCCATTTCTTGTCATAAATAATTTTACCAAGAATTCTTCATAAGTTTCGGTTTCTGTTTCGATTATAGCTGATGGCACTCCGGTAAGCTATTTTTTATACATAATTTTATCAAGAATTCTTCATAAGTTTTGGTTTTGATTATGGCTGCAGAACACAAATTATGTATATATATATATATATATATATATATATATATATATATATATATATATATATATATATATATATATATATATATATATATATATATCCTAAGTTTGTATTTCGGTTTCGATTCAAGCTGATGCACTCAAGTCATATGGATATTTTTTTTTATTTTTGAAATCACAACTTTATAATATATAAACATCGATAGAACATTAACTCTATAATAATATGTACAAAATCTGCAAGAATTAAAATATCATATTTAAGCGTACTTTACGACAAGGCTTTGCCGGAGGTTCGTGCTAGCTTAAATGCTTTTGCAGTTTTAACAAAACGCTACAATAATATCAGAGCATCTCTATTTACACTGAACATCTACAGAATGCTAACATCAATATATTACAAATGAATGAGTCTCCTGCGGAATTTCCACATGTCCCGCTAGTTTTTATAAATGTCACAACCAAAATGCATTTTGGGGGAAGTATAATTCCCTCCTATCAAAAAATAAATAAATAAACAAACACGTTCGCGTGGAGAGATACGCAAAAATTATCCACTCTAAACAAGAGATTGTACCTATTTATTATGCCTCCCCACGGGACACAGTTAGGCACCAGGGTCGTTTTTTTTTTTTTTTAACGCGGAGAAAAGGTACAAAAATAAAAAATTGTCTCAGTCGTGAAGGACTGATCCACCACCGAAAGAGAACAAGAAATGAAAGTGCAGCATCTGAAGAACAGATGGTATTTATTTGCTCCCCCACCGAGCAAATTAGGATCAAGGCCAATTTTTAATGTGAGGAGTGAAGGGAGGGGGAAGGGAAAAAGGGGACCAGCTCCCGAGAGGTGGGAAATGGGAGCTGGTTAAAGGTCAGGCATGTGGGGTTGCCCCCACATCTGGTCTTTGCTAGTCATAGCTTGCAGTATCTGTCGGAACAGATGGTATTTATTTGCTCCCCCACCGAGCAAATTAGGCACAAGGCCAATTTTTAATGTGAGGAGTGAAGGGAGGGGGAAAGGAAAAAGGGGACCAGCTCCCAAGAGGTGGGAAATGGGAGCTGGTTAATGGGCAGGCATGTGGGGTTGCCCCCACATCTGGTCTTTGCTAGTCATAGCTTGCAGTATCTGTCGGAACAGATGGTATTTATTTGCTCCCCCACCGAGCAAATTAGGCACAAGGCCAATTTTTAATGTGAGGAGTGAAGGGAGGGGGAAGGGAAAAGGGGACCAGCTCCCGAGAGGTGGGAAATGGGAGCTGGTTAAAGGTCAGACATGTGGGGTTGCCCCCACATCTGGTCTTTGCTAGTCATAGCTAGTCATAGCTTGCAGTATCTGTCGGAACAGATGGTATTTATTTGCTCCCCCACCGAGCAAATTAGGCACAAGGCCAATTTTTAATGTGAGGAGTGAAGGGAGGGGGAAGGGAAAAAGGGGACCAGCTCCCGAGAGGTGGGAAATGGGAGCTGGTTAAAGGTCAGGTATGTGGGGTTGCCCCCACATCTGGTCTTTGCTTGTAGTATCTGCCGGAACAGATACTACACTTTGATCTTGGCCAAAAGTCCCAAAACACGCTGGTTGGGTGCCGCAGGAATATAACAGTTGACTATTGTTCAATAGCTGTACATAACCAACGTCGTCCGGGAATATTTTTAATTTAATTTTTGTTTGGTTCATTGCTCTTTCCTTTGTATTTTTCTTTTGCTTATTTGAATAGATATTATTTAAAACAAACAATTCATCAATAATATCGATGGAGGATTTTTGAATATCGGGAATCTAGTAATTGTCTGTATTTTTGAGATGGGGTGTTTTCATTGATTGAGATTGTCGGGCTGACTTCCTCATCTTGGTTGTTATTGTCACAACGTTTCGGCCGTTTTGCCCTCCGGCCTTCGTCAGGTGTTTTGTATCGAACTGGGGAACCGTTTGTTGGGTTCGAGACTCCTAACAAACGGTTCCCCAGTTCGATACAAAACACCTGACGAAGGCCGGAGGGCAAAACGGCCGAAACGTTGTGACAATAACAACCAAGATGAGGAAGTCAGTCCGACAATCTCAATCAATCGGGAATCTATTTCAGTTGTTCTTTGTTTGCTTGTTTTGTTCTGTTTTGCGGGGGGGGGTACTTTTTTCAGCGAATTATTTTATAAAGATTTTGGATTTTATTATTACTGATATTTTATTGAAGAAAGAGTTATAAACCCCAGGAAAAGATTTTTGTTTATAAAGATCGAATAAACGAAGTGTGGATAAACGCCCACTCGGTCGATTCAAAACTGCAAAATTAATTATTTTACTTGGCCCAAAACAATTTGGAGGGTTTAATTATTTTACTTTGCTCAATGGTTAAAATTGTAGACAATTTAAGATTCGAAAGCAAAATAAAATGGAAAATATAGAATTTAAAAGATGGAGCTTCCTTAAACTGGCTTGTTTACAAAACCAGTCAACCAGAATATAGAGAGCGGATTGCTGATTAAGGGATGAATAGAGAGATTAGGAATCTGGCTGCGTAATCTGGCAGATATATGCGGGGGAAGGAAGAAAGAAACCTAAATGTCTTCTGATGGATTTTATTTTCTAATGGAATTTAAAATTTTCGTTTTCTTTGACGTTATTGCATTATAAATTCTAATATATTTTTAATTAATAGTAAATAATAGACGGTTGAAACTTGTAAAAATCCGTATACTTATCTCGCTTCGACTGTTATCATCGTGACCATCCCTTAGATTGAAAATGGAATATTCCAAATGGTTAATAAACATTTGAGTAATAAAATTTTTAAAAAATGGTGTCACTGTAATAATTAATGAGAAACGAACTACTTCCCTTCATGGTCACTAATTTTTAAAACAAAAAAAAAAACGTCAGTCTTTTTACCGTTTAAAATTAGCTATTTTGTTTACTAATTTAAAAAAAGTTATTTTGAGAGGTGACTAACACCCTTTTCTCTCAATGTTAGGATATTTTTAATAATAACGTTATAATTTCAGCACGGTTCGTTTTAAATTTCTCGTTTTTTATTCGTTTAGTAAAACTTGGTGAGAACGCTCTGTATTAAAATAGAAATTGCTCCAGACAAGCCATGAACCCATATTTGATTTAAGGAGCTGTTTTTGTTTTAAGAATGGAACGCAAATTTAAATTTCGTTTCGTTTCAATCTTTTTTTTAAATTGTATGCCACTCCAGAAAATAGAAAGTATATATATATATATATATATATATATATATATATATATATATATATATATAATATTAAGTAATGTGATTTATAATTTAAAAGTTTTAAAATTTTTTAAATTTAACAATCAAAATTTAATTAAATTAAAAATCAGTTTCATAAGAAGGAACAACAACAAAGTCAATTATCTGTACGATCGTTTCGGAAATCCGTGCTTTTTATTTGTGGTATACATGAAGTCACGTAGAATAATTATACATAGTTTTTTTGGTAAGCACGGTCTCTTCATCAGCAAATTTAGGAGGATTTCTATTGAATTGAAAAGACACCAAAAATAAACCTAGCATTAAAAGTAAGGCAGATGAATCTGAAAAATTGAAGTAAAAGGTTTGGATATAAAATTTATAAGAAAATTAATAAGAAAATTTGTATAGGTTAGAGATAGAAATGAGTAGAAAAAATATATATATTTTTGAATTTACATAATAAATTTGATTTAAAAATATATAGATATATAATTACCTTTTGGTTTTTCTTTTTTTGAAATCAGGAACTGTATTTAAAGTAGTCATTTAGATGTTTGCTATAGCTTTTTATTTTATTGAATGATGAATTTTAAAAGGGCGACGCTCGTGCAGTAAATTGTTTCCGTTAGCGTATTTTGATTTAGAGACGCTACAGTTAATATCTATAGAGAGAGAGTTTTTTTTTTTTTTTTTTTTTTTTGCAAGTTTTTAAGGGGAGATAATTGTCATGGCTTTATTTATTATTTGATTTACGAGTCTAAGGGCGGTAATTGGTTTAACTTAATTTATTAAAAAAAAAAAAAAAAAAAAAATCTATTTTTACTAATGAGTAATTTTTAATAATTTAAGGTGGTTTATATTTATTAAATTTAAACCAACGTTTATGATTACACGATAGAAGCTCGTGTCTTGAATTTACTAGTTTGGTTGTGCTTTTTATATCTTCATATTTTAAAATTTTTAGGGTTTCTTTTGTACATAATGTACAAAATTTATCTCCTGGTTTATATGATTTGCAAGTCTCAATTATTTGCCATTTTAAGTTGAAAGAAATATTGCTATTTTTTAGTTGCCAAATATAGTTGGATAGAGTAGTTTGGTTTGATAGAGAGTTATTTTTAAAAGAATGTTTGTGCGTTGAAATTCTATGTTTTATTGGGCCAGATGTGGAACCAATATATATATATATATATATATATGTATATACACACACACACACACACGCACACACACACACACACACACAACTCACCGTTCGCATTGGAAATTTCGACTTCTAGGTTTTCGGGTAGGTTTAAAACGAATAAACACCCAACCTCCCCATAACGGCTATCGGAATAGACACTCCAATCTTGTCAGCATACCCGAAAGCCTATAAAAGTTGACATGTCCAATATGAACGGCGAGTTGGATGTCGTGTAAAAATGTACCAAATTTAAAACGGAACGAAATTTAAATTTCCGTTCCATTTTTAAAAGCAAGTTTTCCCATTCATTTTATTTTTTGTTTAATTTAAAAATAAAGCATTTCTTTTTATTTGTATTGCATGAGCATTTGAGTATATAAATAACACAAGGATATTGGAAAGTCAAAACATTTATTGTATAAATTCTTAAAGTAAAAGTGAATACCTGTTTCTAGGGAGAGGGTCGGGGGAGGTAATATTTACCAAAAAATATTTCATTTAATTTAGATAATCTCTCAGAAAGTCGAAATTTTAAAAAAAATAATAATAATAATGACGAGGCGGAGCAGAATCAACTCTTCCTAAAGTAAAAAAAAAATAAAGAATAAAAAATATAATGGTCGTGAGAGGGGGGTAAAACACATGAATAAATAAAACAACAATGACGGACGGGACGGAAGGTAGACAGAACCAAAATTATAAAATCATTTGAAAACAAAAATTACACGTTAGGACAAGGACACTTTATAATAATTATTATAGTAGATTTTTTTTTAATTTGCAAAAATGAAAACATTGAAAAAATTATAGAGAATGCTAGTCTTGATAACTTTTTTTTACAGAACAAAATTATGAAAATATTGACTTTCAAAATCTTTTTTTAATCCTACACAATAATGAACGCGCCTAACAACTTTAGTTTTTAATATAAAATAAACACGTTGTTTCATTAATTATGATTTAAAGAAATATTACTTCTAAATTTAGACATTTTGTTTGAATTTTGTTTCATTAATTAAACAAATATTCTAAACTTACATCTATATCTAAACTTTTTTCTTAATTATTAGATATGATATGATTTTTATTTATGATTTTTTTTTTTTTTACATCAGGAAATAATTATGTATAATATCTCCTACAATTTATCTCTAATTAAATTATTATTTTTTTATACATTCAAGACAGACATGTACTGGGAATTGTATTTACATATGTTTATTGAATTTCAAAAGAGAGGGCTACAACACTGCTATATGATTATAATGTTTCGGGATCAGGATAAGCTCATAACCGTTCAACAAATTGATGCACTTTTGTCAGCAGAAAGATCTGGATCTGAAGATCCAGAGTTTCGTGATTTAGTTAAGTCTTTAATAGTACATGATCCAATCTCAGTGTAATTGTTTGATTTTGTGATAAGTATCTTACTGATGTGTTTTCTTTTTAATTTTCAACTACCGTGGAATTTCCACGGGTTCTGCTAGTTATTATTATTATTGTACCTGTTGGCCTCCATACATACTTATATTATTTTATACGATTGATTTTCTTAATGTTTATTCTTTAATTCAGCGAAGTTTTAAAAAATAGAAATCGTGAGAGATCAGTTATTTCGATGCCTCAGCAATAGAGGAAACGTTTACTAAACATGATTAAGATTTAAGAATTTCATTCGTCCGACTTTAAACTAAAACTATGAATTTGTCGTTTTCTTTAATATGGCACTTCAAATCTGGATGTTCCTTATTTATAAAATATATCTGGCGCATGCTTTAGACCGACTGCAATAATACTTATCCAAATTATTTTGAATAAAACTGTATATAAATGCCGACTTTTAACATCAAAGTATGCTTATATTTTACAAACTGTACCGAACTTGGCATCATTTTGTTGATTTTTTTTTTTGCGTT
Organism: Euprymna scolopes; assembly: GCF_053919585.1. Classification (NCBI taxonomy): domain Eukaryota; kingdom Metazoa; phylum Mollusca; class Cephalopoda; order Sepiida; family Sepiolidae; genus Euprymna; species Euprymna scolopes. The sequence continues at coordinate 151,302,333 of NC_136486.1, read as the reverse complement.
TTTTTTTTATTATGTAAGCATAATCATGTTCGTCCGTTTATTCATTTGAATTTTAAGTAATCCAGAATTAGAAAAGATAGCATATTTGGTAATTTATACGCAAATATTTTGTTTCACTTGCACTAAATTTAGTACAAGCATAACAAATAAAACCGGTTTTCAATCTTTTTTATTTGTTTGTACATATGAATTATCCAAGAATCATTCAATATGATACATATTTCAGTATGATACATATTTTAAACTGATTATGACATGTACTACATGCTTGATGGAATGTGTAAACGCATGCTGCCCTTTCGTGGCAATCAGCGTCTTAAATATTTAGGCGACCATTTTGTAATTATCTCATTTAAAAGATAATCGATGTTAAGCTGAATCTGGTCATCCTTTGAAAATACCCAACTGCAAAGCATAAATATCCTTCTGTGGTGGGAATATTTCAAACGATTTGTTTCACTTAACACTATAAGAATCGAGATAAACACCAGATCTAAAAACGTTCAGACCATGAAATTGGTTGCCGGGTTTTATGACATCTCAATAATCAGTCATTTTGTTGCAGACACCTACGTATGTTTAATATACAATTGGTTTGTAAATAAATGTTTTGTAAGCATACATATTGTAAACTAATCCTATTTAACCCATACATGAAACCCTAACACATACAACCCCGGGATAACTCTACATTCTCCAAAGTATTGGGCTTCATCACTGAATGGAGTTTTCTTTCAGACGTAGGTAAAAAAGTAGAAATTGATCGGAAACGACGATTTTGGTAAAATCTGTTGGAGACAAGACGGTCTGCAGTGTGATAGACGATCCCGTTCCCATGTATATAATGGTGGATGTATTTAATGGTAGAGGAATTGAAAAGGTCGCATAATGAAGACGAAAATATACCGTTATATATCAACGAAACAAATGCAATTTATTTGCATAAATATACAGGAAAGAGTGATAGAAAGAATAAGAGTTCATTGAAAGATAAGTAACGTTACTTGCGGTTGACTGGCTAGTCAGGACGCGGTGGTGGCTCATGGCTCCACCGGAGCGGTGTTTGTCACATCTTGACTGGTCGAGCGTTCAGCAGAAAAGAGGAGGAAATATGGGGAACAGGAAGTGACGTAGCTAGGTCGCTCTTCTGAGTTAAAGGGCGACAATCGAGTAAGGCTGAGAGTTTTCAACTCCCACAAATCCAACACCTTGCTCAAGGTTTCCGACGGGGTTGAGTGTTGTTTTTATGGTTAATTATAATTAATTCATATGAGCCTTTCTCCTAATATCTAAAGCATGCAATATAGAATCACGAAAACAATAAAAATTATCTAAATCTTTTGATTTAACCGAATGATAAGACTGATTCAATACGAGACGATGATTTCAATATCTTATTCTCATGCCTGATAAATATCTGTGCCATATAATGATTCCTTATTGAAGATAACGTAAACTTTTAACACATTTGAATCTCTACAATATAAAACATGCCTTTATGTTATTACTTCTTACTGAGTACGGGGCTCTCGCTTTAAGAATTGTATTCTATCACGCAAAAGATACAAGATGGTATTCTGCTAGTTCTGTATATAATTGTTAGAAAAAACGGACGAAAATTAAAGAGTATTAAAAGGGAGGTAACCCCCTTGTTTTGGTGACCTCGCTTGCCTGGAAGATTTGGATAGTAGTTATGTCCCTTGCACATTCCGAAAGAGACAAGTGTGGATTAAAACGTGTTATAGACTTCTCTCCATCTAAAATGTAATTCTTTTTTCACTTGTAGTGAAGAATAAATACTAATAGTTGATTTATACATGAGTTTTACCCCATTCTGTTTTATATTCGTCTTAGATGTCACAAATACCACGAATACAAAACGATAATTAAAAGGAAAATAACGACAAAATTACTTTTATAAATGTTTGTGTATAGCATTAAGACATCCGGGAGTAGACGCCTAATTTAAGAACAGTTGAGGTTGATATTTTTGTTGACAGTACTCGCATTCATTCAAGTCTGGATTAGTTATAATCGTCAAGGTTACATTCATGAATAAAATAGAATATTTCCAAAAACTGTGTTTGTATATACGCGTATATTTACAGCATATATTTCCAACAAGAATAGCAAGTTAAATAGCATACGAACTTAAAGATACGTGGGTGGTTCCAAAAGTAAAGATTCCTATTTTTTAACTCCAAGGAGTTTAAAGCTGCGAAGACGATAGTGGAACCATTAAAAAAAGCGACCTTTTGTGGTCCAGAATTTATTTTTCTATATAGTCACCTCCATTCTCAATGGATCTTTTCTCTCTGTCTGGTCTCTCCATTTCCCCCTTCTCTTCATCTCGTCTCTTTATTCCCCCCCTTCTCTCTGTCTCGTCTGTCGATTTCCCCCTCCTGTCTCGTCTGTCGATTTTCCCCTCCTCTCTGTCTCGTCTGTCGATTTCCCCCTTCTCTCTGTCTCGTTTCTTGATTCCCCCTCCTCTCTGTCTCGTCTCTCTATTTCCCACTCCTCTCTGCCTCGTCTCTCTTTCCCCCCTCCTCTCTGTTTCGTCTCTCTTTTCCCCCTCCTCTCTGTTTCGTCTCTCTATTTCCCCTTGCTCTCTGTTTCGTCTCTCTTTCCCCCTCCTCTCTGTTTCGTCTCTCTATTTCCCCTCCTCTGTGTTTTGTCTCTCTATTTCCCCCTCCTCTGTGTTTCGTCTCTCTATTTCCTACTCCTCTCTGTCTCGTCTCTCCATTTCCTCCCCTTCTCTCTGTCTCGTCTCTCTGTTTCATCACTCTATTCCCCCTCTTCTGTCTCTTTTCTCTATTTCCCCCTCTTCTCTCTATCTTGTCTCTCTATTCCCTCCTTTTCTCTGCCTCGTCTCTCTATTCCCTCCTTTTCTCTGCCTCGTCTCTCTATTCCCTCCTTTTCTCTGTGTCTCGTATCTCTATTCCCCCTCTTCAATCCATCTCTTTCTCTCTATTCCCCCTTCTTTTCTGTCTCTTCCATCTATTCACCCATCTTCTCTCTATCTCGTCCCTCTATTCACCCCTCTCCTCTCTGTCTCGTCTCTCTATTCACCCCTCTTCTGTCTCGTCTCTCTATCACGTCTGTCTATTCCCCTCTTTGTATCGTGTCTCTATCCCCCCCCTCTTCTCTCTGTCTCGCTCTCCATTCCCCCGTCTTCTCTCTGTCTCGTCTCTCTATTCCCCCCTTTTCTCTGCCTCTCTCTCTCTATTCCCCCCCACTTCTCTCTGTCTCGTCTCTCTGTTTCCCTTTCTTATCTCCGTCTCGTCTCTCTATTCCTCCCTCCTTTCTCCGTCTCGTCTCTCTATTCCTCCCTCTTATCTCCGTCTCGTCTCTCTATTCCCCCTTCGTCTCTCTGTCTTGTCTCCCTATTCCCCCCTCTTCTCTGGCTCGTCTCTCTATTTCCCCTCTTCTCTCTTTTTCGTGTCTCTATCCCCCCTCTCCCCTCTGTCTCATCTCTCATTTTCCCCCTCCTCTCTGTCTTATCTCTCCTTCCCCCCCACCTCCTGTTTAGTCTCTCTATTCCCCCTCCTTTTGTTTCATCTCTCTGTTTCCCCCTCTTCTCTCCGTCTCGTCTCTCTATTCCCCCCTCTTCTCTCCGTCTCGTCTCTCTATTCCCCCCTATTCTCTCTGCCACGTCTCTCTATTCCCCCTCTCCTCTCTGTCTCGTCTCTCTTTTCCCCCTTTTCTCTCTGTCTCATCTCTCTATTCCCTCCTCTTCTCTCTGTGTCGTCTCTCCATCCCCCCTCTTCTCTCTGTCTCATCTCTCTATTCCTTCCTCTTCTCTCTGCCTCGTCTCTCAATTCCCCCTCTTCTCTCTGCCTCGTCTCTCCATTCCCCCCTCTTCTCTCTGTGTCGTCTCTCCATTCCCCCCTCTTCTCTCTGTCTCATCTGTCTATTCCCTCCTCTTCTCTCTGTCTCATCTCTCCATTCCCCCTCTTCTCTCTGCCTCGTCTCTCCATTCCCTCTCTTCTCTCTGCCTCGTCTCTCCATTCGCCCTCTTCTCTCTGCGTCGTCTCTCCATTCCCCCCTCTTCTCTCTGTGTCGTTTCTCTATTCACCTTTCTTATCTCCGTCTCGTCTCTCTATTCCCTTCTCTTCTCTCTGTCTCCTCTGTCTATTCACCTCTCTACTCTCTTTCTCGTCTATTTGTCTCCTCTTCTGTCTCATCTCTCTATTTCCCCTCTCTTCTATCTCTTTCCTCTCTATTTCCCCCTCTTCTCTCTGTCTCGTCTTTTCCCCCACCTCTCTTCTCTCTGCCTCGTCTATTTCTCCTTTCTTCTATCTCATCTCTTCATTTCCTCCCTTATCCGTCTCATCTCTCCTGGTAGCCCACCTCCGGTAAACGTAAGCCTGAGAAGCGTAAAGAAATTACCTTTAGCAGAGTTCAAAATAAGCTTTGATTAAAATTGAAAAGGATACATTGAAAATGAAGATTAATAACCGGGCGATCTGTTTGATGTGAGCTGACTTACGATTATAATCTTGCCAAATGCATCTGATCATGTGAGTCGTTGTCGTCTCTTTAACTTAGACGAAACAAACTTTTGATTCATGAAGGACATAAAAGAATATCTGCTGAGTTTTCAAAGGTTTTATTTGGTGAGAGAATTTACTCGTAGGGGAGACCATGTAACCAATTGATTATCCTCATATCGTGTTACAACTATTCCTAAGAATAGGTGACGATGCAGCATTCGCTTAGAATATTATATACTTGGGCCGTCGTCAATACGGCTCACTTCCCCGAAGAAAACTGAACAGAAACACTTTGTTCTCTTGTATGAATACGTGACGTGTTCTCATGTCATATTGTTCGACAAATTTGTGATTAAGTAGACATTTCTGATTTAATTAAGACAAAAAAATGTATTTATTGATTTATTTTAAAGCAACGTGATGTCAAAGTTGTACGGATAATTTTTAAACAGTTGTGTGTGAAGGTACAGATAATGTAACCAAGGCATCCGACCCATTTTATGGTTATATGGGATTCAAAATAATAATCTCTACTGTCATATAAAAGGAATTGTGCCTGAGTTTGCTCGCTATGGACTCGAAAACGGCTGGGCCGATTTTTACGAAATTTCGCACGAACGTACTTTATGTGCCTGGCAGGCGATTTTGACCAAAATTAACACCTTACACACCCTAACATCACAAGCGTATTTGAGGAGTTATATCATTACACATACAGAACGGCTCGGCATATAAAATCAACTGTAGGTTTTTAGATATGATAGGGGCGCGTTCGAAATAAATATTTCTGTTTAGAGCAAAATTCAAGCATGATATCTGACTTTTTCTTAAACTTTAATTCAAGCCATAACGTATATAAAAAACATAACGTATATAAAAAACATAACGTATATAAAAAACATAACGTATATAAAAAACATAATCTTGCAAAATACAGTAAGTTCTCTACAATGCAATGTTGACTACAATGTATCGTGAACGAAGTCACTGCGAGTGGCGTTGGAGATTCCTCCCAGTTTCTGGTACTACCAGATCAGGCTGTTTAAAGATAATGGTTTCCTAGGACGAAATGCACCTAACATTGATGCTTTTGTTTTTCTACTTTCTTTTGCAAAACTTAATTATGTTCTGCAAAACTAAAAACAAAAACAACAACCCATTGTCTCTTTCTCTTTCTATTTCTTCCACTTCCTGTCTGATTTTCTAACTTAAAATATACCAAACATAAATACTGTAACTCTTTTCTCTCTGCCATTGCAAAACTCATGTTCTGCAGGGCACGGAACAAAAACGATAAAATCCACTATGAAACAACCATTTTAGTTGTTTCGCCACGTTTCGACCAACTATTCCTCTGGCCATCTTCCGGTGGTTAACCATGATTGGATAGTAATTACTGAGGATACAGTTAAAACTCAGCATTCCTATCCCGGCGCTGTTAACCACCTGAGGAAGGACAGATAGTTGGCCGAAACGTGGTGAAACCTCAACATTTATGAAGATGAGGATAACAATCAGCCTCTGTAATCATTTGTATCTTTCTTAATCTGCCTGTTTCTAAGCGGATTGCTGTTTTGTTTTTCTCGAAATAAGAAATGACCAAAGCACTACCTGTTTTATTTTTTATCAATTATTTTTTGTTTTCAGCTGCAGCTTTTGGAAAGCGAATTTCTATTTCTATATTCTTACTGCATTCGTTTTTTCTGCTCATTTTTTTATATTCATATAATTAATCCAAACAGAATCAATCAGTTAGTTACATTTTTATTAGGTTCACACAGTGCACCCAGCGGAAATGTGGCATTGACATCAATATGTCTAAACTCATTTTTTCTATCAAATACATATTTCGTTGGTTAGTACAGACAACAAAGGAACTTAACCTGAGAATTTTTTTAATGAATACATTACATAACTAAACAAACTTTTGTTTATTGTTAAATACATAACGGGGCCTGTGGAAATTCCACATTGTATTTTTATATGTTGCATTTTATGGACGATCAGTGTGAACAAAGACACAATATCATTGTGCTACATTTGTTCAAACTGAACAATATCTAAGTAACCTGGTTAATGTAGTTTCAGAATATCTGTTTGTGGAGATCTATCTCCAAAACACTTATAAAAGTGTGTGACATTTATATTATATGGATGTCTGGCGTGAAGACAAACCTAAATTTTAGACGGAGTAGTTCGATTTAATTCCACAAATCAAGAAAATACATTCACGTCAAAGGTTAATTTTTAGAGAAAAACAGTTCCTTTGTGTGTGTTTTATATATATATATATATATATATATATATATATATATATATATATATATATATATATATATATATAATGAAACGCTAGTGTCTGTAGATTTTTAATAATTATTGTAATAAATAATTATGTCAGCCCCTTAAAGAAACTCGTTTCTTTGAGCACTTTTAGTCGAAATAAAAATCGGTCAATTTAGCTCTTATGGGCAGATCATCATATTATGATTAAATCACTCTGACAGATGTTTAAAAAACAAATGTTAAAACTTCAACAGTATTTCTCGCGGTTAATGGTGGACGAATGGATTAGGTCCTTGCTAATGAAGCCAGAGATGGCTTCTTTTGCTGGGTTCGAATGATGATTCCCGAAAGGATAAAACGCTAGTGTATGTAGGTATTTAATAATTATTATAGTAAATAATATATATATATATATATATATATATATATATATATATATATATATATATATTGGTTTTGTGATTCTAACGAGAGAAAAGTGTATATTTAAAAAAGTGTAGCCAGCAACAATTGTTGGGTGCGCCGTACTGTTGGTGTTTGTGTTCCTATTTTCTTGTCTCAACACGAGGGCCTAGTTAGGCACAAGGTCGATCCCAATATAAATACACACACACGCATTTTTTCTAGTTATTTGCTTAGTTCGGAGAATCTGTATCATATTGAATATGGATGTGCGTGCTCGTGCAGGTACGCGCGGGTGAGTGCGCCTCGTCATGCTTTTCTTGATTCGTGGGTGGAGGTGCACATAAGCATGTATGTGCGTAAGTGTGTTGTGTTATGGGGGGCATATTGAGATATGTTGAATAGTCGGGGTACATATTGGAGACCTGTTGAATGGGGACTCAGAACAGATGATAATGTCAATACGGAGGGAGTGACATTTATATTCTTGGTACATCACGACGACGACTGTGCCGATTCTTGAGGACTTCATATTATTACAGAGCTGGGGCATTTATGCAACAGTTTTTGTTAACACATTAGAGGAGGGGAGATACATCATTGATGACAGCGGAAAGGATACCTAATACTTAAGGGTTTATACAATTTAAGATGATAGACAAAACACATTTACCTTTCAGTTGGTGTGAATGGTGGAATGAGGACAGACGAGAACAGTTTACGAATAGTAGATGATTACTTTATTCATACCAGCTGGATGATTTATGATGTCAGAGATTTAAGCCTTTTCGTCCCCCCTTCCCTTCGCCTCTAAGGGCATCAGCTCAACTAGGTCGCTGTCCGACTTTCCTCTCTAACGTTCTCTATCACTGTTTGTGACTGTAGTTTTATCTGATTATCTCTAACTTCGAACCTTGTCTCAATATATCGAGAATCTCCTTTCTTTATGACGTCAAAAGTGTGGTCAACCAACGTGACTTTATCACGTTTTAATTTACCCGTGCCATTTGCACATGTACCTAACACCCTTTTTGCAGGTGCAGTCTTTCTTTTTTTTAATGTTTGTGTAGAATTTATTAATGTGTATGTGTTTCCCTCTAATATTAAGGTACAAACTCTACATCGTTGTTTGTTGCATTTTGTAACTCCTTGTGGTGTGCGTTGATTGGATGAAGTAAAGATCCGTTTTAGGTTTTGTGGTTGGCGTTTGCTTTTTATTATTTTTGTTGTTTTAATGAAGTCGTTTAGTTTACTGTTTTGTTAAGTAGGACAAGGTTTTTCGTTATATCTGAAATATTCTGGTTTGTTTTTATGTGTGAAGACACGTGTTAGGATTTGTCCTTTGTTTTGGTTTTTTGGGGGGTAGTCTCAATTGTTCTACTGGTATATTTTTCGCCAGTTGGATACCTTACAAAGGTACTTAAACATATGTATCCTAAAATACGTCCCCTTTCTTCATCCAAACTCAATCAACACGCAAGTTTGCGTTGTTAAAGAGAGGGAGATTTTTAATAACGTCATATAGCTGTTAAAATATTTTTACAAGATATGATGTAGTTAAAATTCTTTCTAGACAAAAAATATTTCCTTTAAAATTCAAATATAGGTGTGTAACGGAAATTGATAGATAAACAAAAATCATATACACCAGGCATTTCTCTCATAAACAGACACCTTTTACCTACGCAACCAATAATACAATAATTTGCAACACACAAAACAAACTAAGAATTCCAATCATACAAACCACATCACAAACTACAAGACAAATATTAAAAACAAGACCTCTCCAAAACAAACTAGTTTCCAATACAGGCATATACACTGTTCCTTGCCAAAATTGCCATCATAGATATGTTGGTGAAGCACAGCGGAAATTAGAAAAAAGGTTCAATGAACATAAGAGATAAAATAGGAATTTTCTAAGTGCATTATTCTCTCATTCATTGCAGCATACTCATATCTTTGACTTCAAACAAGCAAAAATAGATCAATTCATTTCAAATAAACCGCGCCGGAGACTTCTTGAATCAGCGCTTATCACAAATTCAAGCACAATTAAACAATGTAGAGGTTTCTATAATGTAGCGCCATTAATAAATAAACTTCTATTAAAAGAACATAATTTAATTGTAGACACAGGTTAAGCGTTTCACGCCATAGAAACATCTAATATAATAATGAATACATATTCTCATTCAATAAATTGCATAACAAAAACACACATTTCATTTCAGATACACACCTACATTTGAATTTTAACGGACATACTTTTTTCCAGAAAGAATATTAACTGCATCATATCTTAAAAATAACGGCTATATCACGTTATTTAAAATCTTTCTCTTTAACAACGCAAGCTCCGCCTACCGTTTTTTTAGAATTTTCAGCGTCTTTTTCCGTTTCTAAAATGGAAAAGCACCATACTTTTCACAAAATTTTCAAGTACTTGTACTGGTATTTTTGGTTTCTTAATTTCATTCATCCAGAAGTCTCGAAATAAAGACAAAACGTTGATGAACACATAATTCGGTTTGTTCCTTTTTATTTCTCTCTCTCTCTCTCTCTCTCTCTCTCTCTCTCTCTCTCTCTCTCTCTCTCACTCACACAGACACAGACACACACAGACACAGACACACACATACACCCATATATATATATATATATATATATATATATATATATATATATATATATATATATATATATAATGGTTCAAGCAAACATAAGGTAAATACTTGCTCGTATCGACAACTCTTTTGTTTCTCTGATCGTTATACTTTTTTCTTTTCGTTTTCATTCTTTCCTCCATCTCTACAGAGTAGGAATGAGGGGCACTAAAATCATTTGATGTTTACAACGTTCCCGCAAAGACGTCCTGTAATATTGAAAGCTATTATTTAATACAAAGTTGAGAATTCTATACTGTTCAGCCAATGGTAATTATCTCCTTTGCTGTAAAAGTTTCCCTCAGAGAGCAAGCGTAAAATACCCAATTTCTAACAAAAACGCGAAAAACAAAAGCGTGAATAGCTTATACAATCGGTCGCCCGTCTTGGCTATCTATTTACGAATACACCAAAGTTTCTTTTTTTATAATCTGAAAATGATTAATGCGTAATCGATAACTAATCATAAGTTCTTTTAAAAAAAACTGCTAAGATCAGGAATTGAACCCACGACTTTTAAGAATCGATCAATCACAAAATATTTTACTTCCCTCGTGTCACAACCACTGCATTGACTATTTTAATCTATTTACTGGCATTCGTAAAATTATGTGATCGACCATATAAAGAACTTTAATTTATATTCATTAGAATGAACTGATCGCAGGGTGGGGTTTCGTTGAGAATAATACCGGGGTAATGGTGTAGAAATAATGTTTATGTAATCCTTTAAATAGAACTCGAAAAGAAAATATTCATATTCATAGCTAGATATATTAATTTAACAGATAGTATAAATGAAAATTGTTTCAGCATTATATATATATATATATATATATATATATATATATATATATAATATCTAATACTAGCAGGGGGGCCGGACGTTTCCCAGGATAGAATGAAGTTCAACGAATGTTCCACACTTCTAATACATTTATGGTCATCGAAACCGATGAAATCGATCTTTATTTTCCAATCAAATCTATTGTCAACTCTAGTCTAGGACCCATCGCGGTGCACTGCAAAGAAGCTTCTCATGCCCCCCAAATACCTTGTAGTCTACATTGCATTGTAGAAAACCCACTTATGATTTTATAAAATTATTTTTATATAATCGCTTGCATTAAAGTTTAAAATGCAAAAGTCAAATATTATGGTTCAGTTGTGCCCTAAACAGAAACATTCAATTCGAATGAACACCTGTCTTAGCTAAAACCTATTGTTTATTTTTATAGGCCGGATTCTTCTACTTGTGATGATAAAACTTGGATAAAGTTCAAATGCACTTGTGATAGTAGGTTGTATAAGGTGTTAACTTTGGCAAAATTCGACTTTTCTTTCTATAATTGAATTTTTTCGATTCTCGATTTTCGATACTTATCGAGGGCATTCCGATACAAAACCTATTAGGAAGACTTCCCGTCACATAAAGTACATGTGTGCAAAATTTAAAAATAGTTTTGATGTTCATAGGGAACGAACTCCGACACACACACACACACACACACACACACACACACACAAAGTGCCTTTTATATATCAATAGAGATATAAAATTCTTTTATTTTTATTGTTTGTTATCGATAATTATTAATCTGATTGTAATTAATTTGTATTTTTTCCATGTGGCTTCGGTTTGCTAATAAATCAGTACAACACATTGCTTTTCGTCGTAAGTTTTCACGTCTGAAATATTTTTTATTAAAAAGCAAATTAATAACCCTGAAAATGGAAATTAAAAATGCCAACTTATTCCAATCAAGCAAAAGCAGAGAATTTAATGTAAAATTGACACGAGATATTAAAATTAATTTCTTGATTGTTATAAACGAATTAATTAGACCTTTTTGGCACAATTGGCTGAAAACCCAGTTTAGCTTAAGTTTGACACAAGAATTATTGGAAGTGCATTAATGAGATCTTTCTAAAATATTTTTTTCAAATTTTGTAACAAATAAACAGAAATCAGGAAATTTAAGATTTGGCAAATATTAGAAGTATACTAATTGTTCCTTCACTCATTTATCTGAAAATGTATGAAACGTTATTCTTCTTGTAAAACTTTTTTTTTTACAAAGAGGTCACTACTTATCAAGACCCGGAGGCCAATCGAGGATAAGGGTTAATGAGTGTACGATATTCAATGGGACAATATCAAAGTAATCGGTTATAGTAGAAATTTGGTAAATTGGATTACTTAAGGCGATAGCTCATCAAGAACTTATTTACATTAGTCGTGATAACGACTATATTGTAGACAGCTGGAAAGCAGATAAACGAAGACGTTCTAAGAAAGGAGCTTTGTTCATGAAATCCACGTTTAGGTTTAGGCACAGATAAGAGTTATTTCAGCTAAGAGAGTGTTTTTCGTGAAAGTTTGGCGAGGGGGTGTAACCATAGACTGGAGCTCAGACGAGCACTTGCCATGAAAATAACGATAAAGCAGCGACAGGCTTGCAAGTTGCTTTGGTAAAGAGATTGCAGGGAGGAGAAAAATGCATCCTTACTAGGCCACAGTCTATTTTGAATTCTGTCATGGCTAGATAAGGTGCTTTTAGCAGCTCCTGCCCAGATGTGGCAACAGTACTCCGTCCTATGACGTACTTAGCTCTTATACAGATAGAGAATTGCATCAGCAATGAGATATCTACTGGAGCAGTAGAATGATTCAACCATTTTTCCCACGACCTTGGCCACGAATTTAATGCACGTGGTCCACTTCAGATTAGGAGTAAAGGTCAGACCAAGAAGCTTGTCAAAACATGGAGCCTTCCCAAGACGAGAGCCATTCATTTCAATTGATGCCAGACAGGGATCAGTGTTGATGATGGCAAGGTAGAAGATTGGTTTTATATGCATTAAAATTAACCAGAAACCCCTTTTCCTATTGTATCGCATGCTCAAGATCAGTGGAGAGTAAATCAGAGATATTTGCCATTTACAGCCTCCGAAGTGTTACCATAGATGGTAGTATCATCAGCATAAATGTTTACAAATGATCTTAGGATGCAATTTGGGAGATCATTGATGTAGATAAGGAAGAGAGTTGAGCCCAGAATGGATCACTGAGGAACTCTAGCATTAATACCGTGTGCTGATTTCTACCCATCAAATACTACTCTTATTAACCTATCAGAGAGAAACGATTTATTACTTCAGAATACATTTCCAGCTATACTGTATCTGGAGATTTTCTGGGGTGGGCCTTTATGCCAACCCCTATTAAAGGCCTTTGATATGTCAAGAACAATTGCCTTAGAAACGAAGCCTTTATCAAGAGATTTTAACCCGGATTCTAGTAACTTGCTCATTGCTCACAAGAGCCTGATTGGTTTGTACTGAGAAGTAGATAACTGATCATCTGAATTTTTTATTCTTCTTCAATCATTCCTTCAACAAAGATCAGAGGTTTTATTGCTGATTGACGCCATTTGCAGTGTAATTCTCAAATCCTCATAGGACATCCTTTTCAAAGTTTCATTCCTATTCCAATATAATATTGATATTGCTAAAGTTCTCGAATCTGAATCTTGAACAAAGTCTCATGATTGTTTGCAAAGACAGCTTTCCCTTCGTGCAGTCATTATTGGTAACTTTTTTAGATGTTAGCTACTTGCCAGCGTCCCATCTGCTCGAAAATATGCAATATCCTCACTTAACTGTTGGTTCCAAATCACTCAATTATCACATGGAAAAAATAAATTTAATCAGTTCAGTAGATGTAAAAAAGCATGGACATGCACTAAAAATTATGAATTAGTTCTAAATGAAAAATCGTTTATTGTATCTTGCTAATTGCTAATGATTGAATAATAATGTAGTAGAAACGGTTTCTACATTTTGTCGAAAACAAAACATACGTCCCCTACCGTCCATCGTTCTTCAACTACATCTCCAATTGTTGGACAGACAGCTCGTCAAACAGAAGGAATCTTATTTGCAAGGTTCTCTCTTCCCGCTCTCTGCCTGGCTGGCACAAACATATCGGTGGGCAGTGGAAAATGAGGACGACGACAATTAATGACGACATAGCGGTACTATCGGCGTTATAATCTGGAGTGACTAGCAATTTCCTGTGTCGAAACTGGTCTGTAATGGTTCAAGATGCAGTTCGTGCTCAGGAGGAAGTCGGTTCAATTTGATCAGGATGATGGCCACTACAAGTATGTAAAAATGTCTTTGGAAATAATTCATGTTTTTCTCCATCAAATTCACTTGTGTCATAATGTGAAGAACCTTAGATACTTTGATTCTAAATGTGCTAATGAGTTTGGACTGAATGAATTACTAGCCAGAGCCTGAAACGTTTTGAAAGATGAGGGACCGGTCATGGCAGCTATGAAAGCGCCCAAACCACCAACAGAGGGCCCATGATGCTACAGATGTGATGGACCCTACTAGGAACTGCCGAAGTTGGAGCAATTTGGGGAACCAAATGACCCAAGAGCATGTGGACGAATGCGTCATCATTGCAACAAGCTAGGCCACATAGCATAGAATTGTACAGGAAACAAGTGTACATTCAAGGTACCATCACTACTCTCGACCCAAGTCGGTCAATAGATGCAGCATTGCTTATGGTTGACGTGCAGGTCGACAGCGTATGGTCTTCTTAGTGAATAATTAGTGTGAATCGATGCAGTCAACGAATAAGAATTTGGATGATTGGAGTATCCCAGGCTTACTGTGGAGTTAAAATTCTCGATCCTCATGGATGAGCATGTTAAGGCTAAAGTCAGTTCTATCTGACCAAGATGATAGCCACTACAAGTATGTAAGAATAATACTGTCATTGGAAATAATTCATGTTCTCCATCGAATTTACCAGAGTCACAATGTAAATAACCTTAGATACTTTGCTTCTAAATGTGCTAAAAAAAGGGGCAGTTATTATCCTCTAAGAATAAAATGACAAGTTTATCTGACTTGTTTGTACTTTGCTTTTCACACATGAAATCGACTTAAATTGCACATAATTGTTAAAACTTGTTTTCTTAATTCATAAAAATTGTTCATTAAGAAGAAAAATTCATATAAATGAAAGATTGTCTATAGTTTTTCGTGACAGAATGATATTTTGGGGATATTAATTCAGATTTCAGTCGTGTGAATTCAATTGAGTTGAGAAAAAAACGCATACTTGAGTCGGATTATTTCTTTCTCTCACAACGAAACGTTTGTTTATTCACCTAAGCAGCAGCAACCTGGGTGTGCCAAGTTTTAACCCAGTTCGTTTGACAGATACACTTTCACTTGGAATGTGTGGTCCCTCTCGTAAGTATCCAATACTCTTCCTGGATGAATTCCTAATAGAATGATATTAGGGAAACAAACATCTAACAACTAACAAACAAAAATCTAATGCTAACAAAAATCATCATGAATAATGCTCAACAAACAAACAAACAGCAACAGCAGTTCTCTTTTTTTTTCTCTCTAACTGGCAATGAACTCGCACGTGAATGAGACAACTGCCAAGAACGAGACTCAATATTTATTTCCAAAATGTTTTATAAAAATATGGCACCAGGCCAACTGTCAAAAGGTCGTAAGGGGTTTGGAACTTGTCCATTTGCTCTATTCCTCAAACTTATTCCAGACACCAAATTACCACATTCACTCTATGGGTTAACCTAGTTAAAATTATCTCCGGATTGTTTGAATGATTTTTATTTCAAAATATTTACAATTCATGATGATAGGGAGATCTTAAAAATACCCCGAAATAAAGAAAAATAACGGTAATAAAAAATAAATGAATCAAATAAAATGCTAATTACGTTTGAGTTAGTGGGGATTCTTCCAACTTATCTAATATATAAAATGTTCGCTGTTCTCCGGCTATCAGTGAAAACAAGAAAATCATTTCCTAATTGGGAGTTGGCAAAGCGTAAGGGTCGAAAGAAATTGGAATAGGCGTTTTTGGGGATGTGCATGAACACCATAAGAACCACAATGCAGGTGGAGGATAAATAATATTTAGGGCATTTTGGAAGTATACTAACACCTAAAATAAAGGCAAGGGTACAGCACACGTTCTTACTACTAGGATGGTCGTTTGATTTCATTAAGTTCTAAACAGGCAGAGAACATGTACTCGCATCTATTCTGTGTAAATGCACATAGGCTAGTAGTGTTTATCCACTTTCATTTACATAGTGGAAGAGGCTACCTCCTATTAAGTTAATGTTTAAATTACAAGATCAGATGATAATGACAAGATGGCTCCCCCACGCCCTCTTTCTATGCATGAAGACAGAACTTCTAGCTAAGGCCAATATCACTAGAGAACCATTTGTTCCTCCATGGATCATAGCAGAGCCATGCTGTAGACTACAGGCTTTAAATCCAGGCACGTCATTTGATTGGGGACGATGTGAGTCATGACCTCACTGACATAGCTTGGAGAAGTTGGAAAATGCATGAATAACTGTTTCAATGGCATCCTCTTCGTGTCAAACAAGTGGTTAAATACATCCATCAGAATCAGAATGAATATGTGCGACAGCCTCGAGAATTCATAGAGCAGACCAGCAGGTTTTGGAAATTTGTTGTAACTGACCTGCTCCAGTGAATCAACTATCCTGCACTCCATAACCCGACCATCACAACTAGCCGCTCGAGTCCTCTCTAGGTGGGGTGAATTTGCCAAACTGTTGGATGCGGATTCTGGACAGTTGAGTAAAATGCTATTTGAATCATGTGAATGTAATTATCTGAACACCGACAGGGTAAAGCTCTGCAGTCGAAAGCGTCAACATTCATGATTTTGTAAGACACTCTAATCTAGCCCTAATTATCTGAAACTCATACCGCTCGTTAGTCAAACATTTCCGATGCCTCTTTATCTAGTTCTATCGCTAGGCAATCTCTTCAGCCAGCACACAGGTCAACGTAGCTTCTAAATGCTTTTCTGCTTTAGTCCTATTTAGAGCAAGGGATTGGCTATATTGTACAGAAGAGTGTCTAATGTTAGATTTGGCATTGATCCATCACCTACACTTGGTTACCATCCCCACTAAGCCCTTTTGAATGTTTTCGAACAGCTTTTCCAGGAAATCACATATCTCCAGTAAAGAGGTATTTAACTTCCAATACTAAGCTACACTAGGGGTCATATTTAAATCTAATCTGGCTACAAGTAACTTGTTGCAAGAATGCCCTAACCAGTGGAATGTGAGGCAAGTTATGTAATCTATATTGCCTATTCTTACTAACAACTGATCCAAGTATGTACTTGGAGCAGAGGGCATGCTAGCGTTCCATACCTACATCTCCGCCCAGGATGATCAACACAAAATCTGTCTACCAGTTTGCATGAGGCCATTAGGATAGACAGTCGACTTTCACACTCTCTTAACCTTCTAGGCTTCTACACCTTATCTATCCAAGGATCAAGGATGGCATTCCAGTCCCCTAATAAAATTAACTGTTCTGAATCTCTGTGGAACACTTGACAGTCAAAAAGGAAACCCTCTCCAAAGTGATATTGGGCACATAAACTGCAACAATCAGAAACACTCTATTGTTCATGGCAACATCGGCCACAATCAGTCTACCATTAGCGTCTATGTGTACAATGTTTACCATTGTGTGTAAAGTGTGTCTTGCTAACAAAGAAACTCCCCTAGTAAACCAATCGCCAAATGATGAAAAGAGATCAAAATGCCCTGAAAGCATCTGAAGATCGCTGATCGAATCACAGTGAATTTCCTGTAATGCAGTCACATTTAAGTTTAAGTACCTGAAGTCCCTCAGCATGTGAGCTGCTTTGCTTCGGAACTTTATGCATTCAAATTTCCTAGATTAGATTAAAGGACGTGCCCATCGTGACTACAACTATGTCAATCACTGGCTTAAAGACTTGGACTAAGGCTCTCTCTGGCAACCAGAGCCCGAGTCAGGCTTTGTGCCTCCACTACAACTCTGACTGGTCCTCTTCTTCCCGCCTTTGTACGTTTTTCCTTGATCTTTTCTATCCCCAAGATGTGACTAAAGCTGCATCTGGAAACCAAATCCTGGGTTAGACCCAACATCTACACCAGAACCCGTCCTGCTTTTCCCCACATCGCTCATCCAACCCTCACCTCAAAACCTGCCAATTTGAGTTCCCCGTAAAACCTGCTGCTTGCTTAAGTCTAGCCTCAGCTGAAATAAATCGAAATGAAAAAACAGGTAGTGGTCGAGATGGATTATAAAACAAGTTACGCAAGATGTGTTAAAAAAGAAAAACACACAATAGGCTAGACAAGGGGATTACGAGAGAGAGAGAGACTCTATCCCCAGACAGAGTAGAAAATATTTTAACCTTACCCTAGAGGCTGAGTACCTGGTAGTCTATTACAAAAAAATAAAATCAAGAATGTAGAAATTCCGTGCGCTTGGTCAACAAAATGTCTGTCTCGGACAGAACGAAAAAATCCAGTTAACAGAATGACAGATTAAAAACTCTCAGACGAACGAGACAACGTCCAAAAATGAAAGAATCTTGTCGAACAAAGATCCCTTTTATGCTGCCACCTTAGAATCCCAACAACGCCTAAATTTGCATGCATGCATTTTTTGTATCAGAAGGATTTCAGGTTCGAGTAACAGTGCTTCTCTATAGCAATCACACGCCAACAGTGGACGCTTATTGCTGTGTCTCTCCGTACCGTTATCACCATAAGCCAACTAAATCCCGTGTTTAGGCATTTCATAGTACCGTGTTCCAAGTGACATCAACCTACAAACGGAAAAAAATTCACTAGAGAAATATTTTTTAAAATAAGCAAATCAAAAGCAGTTTTCAATCAAACAGCATTCTCGCCTTCTTTACTGAATGAAAAATATTCCTTCACTTTTTTCTTTTAAACTCGTTAGTTAATAATCGTTTTCATATATTAACTAAAAACAATCCTATCACTTTTTGTAATCCCTACATACGCTAGCAAGTAATGTTCCACTATGCTTTGGACAGTCGATAAGGTAAGTAGACGAATTCCTTAAGTTCTCAGCTCCTAAACGATTTTAGTTTCCTCTCAAAGCTATTTTTCTTTAAGGCACGTGACACCATGAGATGAGTACCTATTTCTAAACTTTTCTTTAAAATATATTTGAACATATAAAGTACAATACTTTTATAAAATACAATAAGTCTTTTTTAAGATGAGTATAACCCAATGAAAACCTAATGAGTGTTCATCTGTATCCAGGTGTGTCTGGAATCACGGAACGCCCGGTTAAAGTTCAACAGCTCTACTGGTCACCCAAATAGCTCACACATTACATTAGTTTGGTTATGATCGATCTGCACGAGGACGGGTGGGTTGGTCGTTTCTGGTTTCTTTACTCTCCTCACAAAGATTCCAGGAGATGAAAAAATCGATATTCTCAAGTCAAAGGAAGTGGCACACGCCACGTTTTGATTTAGATTAGATCTGTGAGCCACAACCCCAGACTTGATGATGGTTACTGCAATTTAAAGCATCTTTACCCCAAACAGCAAAAACAGAAAAAAAACAACGATCAAATCCTCTGGTCGTTTTCCATAAATTATATTGTCTGGAACTATATGATTACGAAGTTCTAACATATGTACAATATACAATGCTATTGCAACAAAAAGGTGATTAGATATATTTTTGAATGGTGTCAGGCCAATAGTCCGTTAAATATACCATGAATAAAAACGCGTCCATTCAATAGTTCAAAAAGATCTTTGTTTTAGATAACAATATCCTTGAATCATCAGCAGTAAGCAAGCTCATTGTTTCCCTTCTCTTTAGGAGATACTTTTTCTTCTATCCCCTTATGAAGTACACTTTCTTTCTCTTTTTTTTTTTTTTTTGTAGAGTTTGCAGACAGTTGAGAGTTACGCTGAGGAGGGTGGGTTTATAGTGGACTTAGCGAGATTGAAGTTCTATCTTGCTTAGGATCGTCACAATCAGAAGAGTATAATTGATGTACCCAACCTGGGGAGTCCTTTGTAGCCATGCAGTGGGAGGTTATTCCAGACTTACAACAACTCCAAATCTACTCGAGAACTCTACTGTCGAAATTTGCTCGTGCACAACATTTTATAGATAGGTAACAGGTAGGGTTAGGTGCTATCGAGTGTATACTCTAACCAATAGGTGATCGCTTGTCATGCTCATACTCGTTCAGATTTACCAATTGCCAATCCTATGCAAGCATCCCTCGTGGGTAAATTCCCATCAAGGAGTTTGTCACACTGGCGAGTTCTGTCAATGATGACCTAAGGGTCATTATCACTAAACCCAAACAATATTTTCAATAGCATTGATTCGTTAGCAAAGCAGTATTCATATTAAATTATTATCAACTCAAATCAGTTCAGCTGCAATTATTTTATTGTTCTAAGTTGAGTCACCAACCAGCAAATTGGAGCCAGGAAGGCAATCGGGAATTGCTTGATATTTTTAGCATAATAAAAGCTTTAACTCAGCTTTATTATAACCATTATTATTGTTAAATCCTTTTTCACAGGGTTGGGTCACGATGAGTAGAAAAGGTGTTGTGGGTGCATTCTCGGCAGCTCAGACAGTCTCGTTTCCCTTGCTTATTCCCTCAGTCATTATCTTCAACGAATATGCGATATTTCTAACAAAGGGTGAAGAAAATGTTGTGTACAAGGTCAGCAGTTTTGTGCGAAGAGTAACTACAATTTTTCAACCATTCTGTTCTTGTTGCTATATCACTAATAAGGGTGCTGGAGGTAAGAGTTTGGGGGTGTTGACGTTATTCACCTGATAGTCAAGCTTACAAATCTTGGATTAAAGCCCATACTTCTCTCAACTCCTACAACTCTGCTGACCCCTTCACAACTCTCCAAATATGAGTAATTATAGCAAACAAAACAAGAAATATCTTGGAACCACAACTCCTAATGAAGATCTCCCCACTACAAGGTCTCCTTCTCTAACATCAAGAGTCTATGTTCCTACCATCTAAAGGTTGAAATCCAATTACAGAGGACTAAACCTGACCTGTTATGTGAAATTGGCATTAGCTCAACTGCTTCCTTAACAGATTTGTCCATCAAAGTCTATTCTAACTCTTCATCAAAACTCCACCTTCAAGATTGCCATGGACGTGTAATATGTGCCTAGATCAGAGATAGCTTCGTTTGTGACAAGGATATCTCCAAAGAAGGCTCAAAATATTCCTACATGCTACTTTTGAAAAGCATTCACAGTACAGCATTTAAATTTTCCTTTGACTGTCCCAACAATGATGAAGTACCACTAAAACAATTGGTTATACCCTGTCTTCTCATCTCTCAGCCATATTCACGTCTGTGGAGATTTCAATGTTCACAATGTTGAATGGTAAGTCCACTCAAACAAAACAGATGACAAAGGGAGATTTTGTTATGATTTATCCCTTGCTTATGTCCTAACACTGATTGTTAACAAACCCAGTCGGGTACCTTATGCTGAATAACGATTTGCAAGTTTTCTAGATCTTTTTCTAACATTGTCTGTGTATATATATATTGTCTGTGTAAATATATATATATATATATATATATATATATATATTGTCTGTGTATATATATATTGTCTGCATATACATATATGTATATATATCTATTGTCTGTATATACATATATATATATTGTCTGTATATATATATATATTGTCTGTATATATATATTGTCTGTATATATATATTGTCTGTATGTATATATATATTGTCTGTATATATATATATATTGTCTGTATATATATATATATATTGTCTGTATGTATATATATATTGTCATTATATATATATATATATATATATATATTGTCTGCATATATATATATATAGTCTTTATAT
This sequence comes from Euprymna scolopes, assembly GCF_053919585.1. Taxonomy (NCBI): domain Eukaryota; kingdom Metazoa; phylum Mollusca; class Cephalopoda; order Sepiida; family Sepiolidae; genus Euprymna; species Euprymna scolopes. The sequence continues at coordinate 151,280,654 of NC_136486.1, read as the reverse complement.
ATATATATATATATATTGTCTGTGTATATATATATATTGTGTATGTATATATGTATATATATATATTGTGAATGTATATATATTGTGTATTTATATACATTGTGTATGTATATATATATATATTGTGTATGTATATATATATTGTGTTGTGTATGTATATATATATATATATATATATATATATATATATTATGTATATATATATATGATTGTGTTTGGATACAAGGTCGCTGGAAAGATAGTGGGATCCTTCTACCGCTCCAGAAGATATCTCACTGCTGATGCAATTCTCTATCTATATAAAAGCCAAGTACGTCCAAGGATGGAATACTGTTGCCATATCTGGGCAGGAGCTGCTAAAAACAGCATATCCTGCCTTGACAGAGTACAAAATAAACTTTGTGGCTTAGTGGGGGATGCCCTTTTCTCTACCCTGCACCTCTCTCCCACAGAAGAGACGTTGCGAGCCTACCCTTGTTTTATCGTTATTTCCATGGCAGGTGCTCGTCTGAACTTCAATCTCTGGTCCCCCCTCGCCAATCTTTCACGAAAAACACCCGTCTAGCTGAATCCACTGTCAAAAGTTTCCCCCACTCTTTATCTGTGCCTTAATCAAAACACGGATTCCATGAACAAAGCTTCTTTCTTAGAACTGCACGCCTGTGGAACTCTGTTCCGTCTGCCTGCTTCCCACCGGACTACAACTTGGATGTCTTCAAGTCCAACGTTAACAAATTCCTAATGAACTGCCCCCTTAAGTAAACACTTCATCAAATCTCCACACTAACGTAATGTACTTGCAATAACCCTTATAGCTGAGTGGCTTCCGGGCCTTGATAAGTGGTGATCACTGTGTAAAAAAAATATATATATTTATATTGTGTATGTGTATATATATATATATTGTGTATATATATATATATATTGTGTATGTATATATGTGTATGTATATATGTATATATATATATTGTATATATATATTGTGTATGTATATATGCACTCGTCTGACAAAACGTTTGCAATCATCACATATATATATTTTATATATATATATTGTGTATTTATGTATACACATATATTGTATATATATATTGTGTATGTATATATGTATATATATATTGTTTATATATATATATATTGTGTATGTATATATGTATATATATATTGTGTATATATATATTGTGTATGTATATATGTATATATATATATTGTGTATAAATATTGTGTATGTATATATGTATATATATATTGTGTATATATACATTGTGTATGTATATATATGTATATATATTGTGCATGTATATATGTATATATATTGTGTATGTATATATGTATATATATTGTGTATGTATATATATTGTGTATGTATATATGTATATATATATTGTGTATTTATATATGTATATATATTGTGTATGTATATATGTATATATATATTGTGTATGTATATACGTATATATATTGTGTATGTATATACGTATATATATTGTGTATGTATATGTATTGTGTATGTATATGTGTGTATATATATTGTGTATGTATATATATATTGTGTATGTATATATATATATATTGTGTATGTATATATGTATATATATATTGTGTATGTATATATGTATATATATATTGTGTATGTATATATGTATATATATATTGTGTATGTATATATGTATATATATTGTGTATGTATATATGTATATATATTGTGTATGTATATATGTATATATATATTGTGTATGTATATAGGTATATATATACTGTGTATGTATATATGTATATATATATTGTGTATGTATATATATATTGTGTATGTATATAGGTATATATATATTGTGTATGTATATATGTATATATATGTGTTTTTATGTATACATGTATATATATGTATATATATTGTGTATGTATATATGTATATATATATTGTGTATGTATATATGTATATATATATATGTATATATATATGTTTTTATGTATACATGTATATATATGTATATATATTGTGTATGTATATATATTGTGTGTATATATATATTGTGTATATATACATATATATACATATATATATTGTGTATATATATACATATATATATTGTGTATATATATACATATATATATTGTGTGTATATATATACATATATATATTGTGTATATATATATACATATGTACATATTGTATATATATATATATATATATATATATATATATATATATATATATATATAATGTTAATACAATCTGATAGATTGTCAAATTGGTTGTCTTTCGAGACTTTTTTATCCGATACTGACATAGGAACTTATTTGCTTCAATGCCAGTTTCTGTATAGTTGAGCAGACCAATCTTGCTATTTTCTGCAATTACCTCAGCACTGTGCTCTAAAACAACATGAGCACTTGGAGTTATATCAATACATGGAATTGAACCCACATGGAAGTATCTAGCGTGACAAAATTCTTTGAACTCGTCAATGTTAACTTTCCTATCTGAGTTAACCATGGTTAAAATGACAGCCATGTGCAGTACCACTTGATCAATCTTGGCTCTTAATTTACTACTATCGATTCTTTGGGTGATTAGTTTTCGGTTGGATCTCATTGAGGTGGTGGAAAGCGGGAAACTGAAGTGATGCAAACAATTGGGCAGATGTAAGTTGCAAGCACTGGAGGTAATGGTACTTCACACCACTGTACGGACTTGCAAGTTTTTGTACTGTTGGCTTCCACTCTTTCTTAAATTTCAACAGTTTGTTGTACTATGCTCCAGCATCTTTCAAGAGTAAACGAATTTTGCCACTCTTGTAGATGGCAGATGCAACCTCCAGTGAAACGTGTAACTCTTTTAATGGTGTGAGTCTGTCTGGATCAGAACTGATTGTTCCATTTTCTAATATGTGTTCGAAAATTCGCATAGGCCTCCGTCAGCTTTGAATGCTGTATAAACTTTTCATCTTTATGAATAGGGCATTGGTAATACGCAGACTTCAAATCTAATTTATAAAAAAATTTATATTGCGATAGTTGGCGTATAATATTTGAGATTTTTGGAGGTAGAAATGTATCAATAAATGTATATCGATTAGATTTAGTCATAGTTCCTTCTTTTAAGAGTTTCTGTACTTCATTCCGAATAAATTCACGATCAGATGCAGAGTAATTCCTGCATTTTGTTGCAATTGGTTTACAGTTATTTGATAAACTGGCAAAAAGAACAGGTGGCTCTATTTTCATCTGTGTGACGTGACATATTTAATTTTCCATTAGAAAATAATTCTACACGGTTATGTAACTGCATGAATTCTTGTCCAAGTATAATAGGAATACACAAGTTGGGTAGAATAGACAGATGCATATTAGGATATATTTGCCCATTAATTGTGACAGATGCAACACAGTGACCTTGGGTTTTGCTTGTGAGGTTCGAGGAAGCCATACTTACTGTGTCACTGAAAGGTAGTATACAGAAAGCCGACGTTTATTTTTATGAAATTATGAGTGCTTCCGCTGTCCTCCATAGCTTTTTTACAAGTGATGTTTATTGTTGCCTTTACAATAGAATATTGTTATCAAGGTGTGCATTGAGATGAATCTGTGAGAGCAATATAATCAGAGCTAGTTCTTATATTGGGAGGTGTCTGCTTTTAGATCGGCAGACTTTAGAGAAATGGCCTCTCTTTCCACGTGTCGGCATTCCTAGCAGGGCAAATTTTCGAGAATGATTCCTAGCAGGGCAATAGTGTCGAGAATAATTTTCACGCCCACAGAATTGACATTGGTCATAGTGAACTGCTTGATTAGTTCTAGAAAAAGCAGCACATTCTTTAGTTAATTCAGACGTAAGATTCTTATTAGATTCTTCTGGATACATTGATACTTTTGCTACAATTGATGACGGGTAATAAGCCGCTGCATTGTGTTGAGCCATTTTGAGACTTCTGGCGGTTGTTACCACATTATCCAAATTAATTTCACAGCTTTCTAGTAGTCGTTGTCGTATTGAGGAAGTGAGACCTGTGATAAAGTCATCCCTTATAACTAGTTCGGCATGCTGAGAAGCAGTGACGTCTTCGAACTTACAATCTTGAAAAGACTTTTTAAAGTTAAGACAAACTAATCAATTGATTCACCTGATTGCTGTTTTCTAGTAGCGAGTAGGTGATGAGCAAAAACCGAATTAACTGGTTTTACGTAAGTATATTAAAGAATACTAATAGCTTTCTCGAATGTTATACAGTTTGATATCAGGGAATATACTTCAGGTGATATATAGTTTATAAGTATACTTAGCTTATTCAGAGGATTTTCAGGAGGAGCGGCTCTGAGAGTCGATATAATTGACGGGGGAACGGTACCAGTGGTTCCATTCGTCAGCGGTTGTTTCCGACGATCCTTCAAATTTACTAGGTCTTAAATCGTATCCAATGTTACCGTTTTTTTAATCTTTTTTATGTTGAATAAATTGTAATACAAAATGAAGACCTTTTTAAATGAGCAAAAAGATTTTATTCAACATAAAATACAACCAGTAGGGATGCATGACAGAACGAACACGCCAATTTCAAACGTTATTTTTAATTCTATACGGTGCATCGTACTAACGATACACATCACATCATAACAAGAATTATACAGGGTTTTTGTTGTTTGTTTGTTTTTATTTTAATGAAAGTATAACAAGCTGCCCTATTTTCATACATTCAGCCGCTGGACCGGTGCAAATCCTTCTAAGCCAGTAGAGAAGTAGCTCACTACTGGAAGAGCCAGGATACTTTTCGATATTTGAAAAGAATCAATCTCGAGATTCTGATTCACCACAGAATTTACTGTAGAACTTGCACCATCTGAAGCGCTCGGATTAGTAGAGTTTACGTCAGTTAGAACTTCTCAACAGAATCTTGAGGACGATCCGAACTGGGAAAACGTGCTAAATGTCTCAGTGCTACTGAATCTTCCCTAACATTACGATGTCGAATTCTCGCGTGTGTAGGATTGGCTATGGGGAGTTCCACTACCTGAACGATCAAGTCATACTTTCTCTTTCCATCAAACTGTTTTAATAAAACTTTTCCATGCTCATAGATAAACAGGTAATTCAAAGCCAATAACAGAGCGCCTTTCAAAATTGAACATGCGCTCGTGGAGAATAGCATTAGTGGTTGTTTATAGTAAAGAGCGAATGACACAGAAAACATCTTGCTGAATGTCTTGCCAAGCGTTAATGGGTAACCGTTGAGATTCCAGCGCTAATAAAACGGTGTTCCTTACAAAACCGTTATAGCACTCACCTTGACTGTTACCTTTTGGATTATAAGCACTAGTTTTGCTGGATCCAATCCCCAGCCACAGCAGAAATTGTTTGAATTCCCCCGACATAGATGAAGTTCCTTGGTCGGAATTGATACATGAGGTAAGTCATCAGACACTGGATCGCAGTCTGAGGGGAGAAATCATGACAAAGAAAAGCAAAAGGAAATAGAATACATTCTGCGACAAGAGCAACCTGATGAAGATGCCGGGATAGCCCCTTTATAATCAACAGAAAGACGCGAAACAGAAGAACGAATAAGAATTTTATTAGGTAAATTAAAGAATTAGGGTTTTATTTTTGTGCAAGTAGTACATTTGGATGTCACACACCGGACCTTATCGATTGAATATGGTATATTTTGTGATCTGACAAAATTTCAAAAACTTTGTACTTCAGGATGTATTAAAGAAGTATGAATTGAATTGAGTTCCTCCAAGGAAGAAGCAGCAGCATCACATTTTTAGGATAATATATCAGCGACATTTTCATTCCCAGAATGGTGTTGTATATCATATGAACAGGGAAGAAGTTCCATTTTCACCGTATAATTTTATTGTTTTTTTTTTTACTCGTTTAGTAGATTTAAACATAAGACACGGCTCGCTGATCCATAATAATAAATTGTTTTCCAGAAATGAGGTCTCTTCATTCACGAACACATTTGACTATGGCATACCTTTCTTTTTTGACGATATGAAGTCGCTTGTCAAAGGTTTAATGACCGATAAAATAACGCTTTAGGTCTCCCAGCTTGTAATAGAGTACCTCCAATGGCCTTTCTTAGGCATCGGTTTCAATAACAAACGGCAATTCATAGTTGATAATTTATACAGAAGATCCAGCAATATCTTTCTTGAGTGCTTTGAAAGAGTTTACAACCATAGAAGGCATCAACCATTATTTATGTTGATTTAATGGACGAATTTTGCATGAATAATTAGGTATCCATTTTGATAGTAGGCAAACATACCAAAACACTTTTCTTAAGATTTAAAGTAGGGAAAAAATATGCGCGCACTTGTGCGTACAACAACGGCCGCCACTTATAACAAAGAATTGCATTGCTTTATATCCGGAAAACTACTTGTTTACGGAAATTTTGAATGTGATATTCCTCCAATGAAGAAACACACCTCAAAAAAACTTACTTCCGTGTTTACAAAATAAGAAAAAAAATGGAGGAAAAAAACAGCGCTTATGCACTTTTGATACCGCGCTGTTTTTAAATGGTTTTTGCAGATTAAATTCAAGTTTTTTTTTTTATTAAATTGTTAGGTGAAAGCACAGAATAGTTACAAAACACTCACCCATGGTAAGAATGGGTTTTGAAATAATAACGTTATTTCAGCGCGGTAACAAAAGTGCACAAGTATAAAAAAACAACAAAACAACACATGTGAATAATTCTTTTTTGTGTTTATGAAATGGGGATTGATTCCTTATAACGTTGGAACTAAAAAGTGAGCACCCCTTTCAAATGTTAAAATGATTTTAAAAATTTTGGAGATAATCTGGTTTATTAGTGTCCAATCAATAATAATTCACTGAAAAACTTGCAAAAATAAAATTAGACAGGTCCACCGATTTTAGTTTCATCGCACTGTAGAGAACCTACCGTTGATTTTCTAAAATTATTTTTATATGATGGCTTGAATAAAAAGTTTAAAATGCGAAAGTAAAGTATCAAGATTCAATTCAGTTCGAACTCACCCGTCATATCAAAGAATATACTGTTGATTTTATATACCGGTCCTTTCTGCTTGTGTGGTAATAAAACTTCTCAAATGCACTCGTGATGTTAGGCTGTATAAGGTGCTAACTTTAGTCCAAATCGCCTGTTTCTTCTTTCTTTTATATCAAAATCGCTTCATCTGAGCGTCATGGGGCTCAAATTGAAAATCACTTCGGTGTCATTTACTTAATTAGATTTAATCTCTCACAACAATGCCGTGTTGAATTATCATCACGACATTCTTAATGAACGTGTTTGAATCATCACAGACTCTCGAAATATCTCGCCACGATGAATATTTAAATATTTAATGGCGTGACTTCTTTTGATTTTTTTTGTTTGTTTGTTTTATCGTTTTATATATTTAATTTTACTTTTTTTTAAATTTGTTTTACTCTTGTTTTGGAAAAATTAAAAAATAAATAAATTTTAAAAAACAAGGGTTAAACTAACCCTTGTTTTTTAATTAATTTATTTTTTCATTTAGGTTCCTTTTTCGTTTCGATTTCCTTGTTCGTTTCGATTTCCTTTTTTCGTTTCGATTTCATTTTTTTTTTTCGTTTCGATTTTTTTTTTCGTTTCGATTTCTTTTTTTTTTTCGTTTCGATTTTTTTTTTCGTTTCGATTTCTTTTTTTTTTTCGTTTCGATTTTTTTTTTCGTTTCGATTTTTTTTTTTCGTTTCGATTTCTTTTTTTTTTTCGTTTCGATTTTTTTTTTCGTTTCGATTTCTTTTTTTTTTTTTTTCGTTTCGATTTTTTTTTTCGTTTCGATTTTTTTTTCGTTTCGATTTCCTTTTTTTTTTCGTTTCGATATCCTTTTTTTCGTTTCCATTTCCTTTTTTTTTTTCGTTTTCCTTTTTTTCGTGTCGTTTTCCTTTTTTTCGTGTCGTTTTCCTTTTTTTCGTTTCCCCGACAAAAGAGTGATCGGACCCAGTAATTCACTCCCGTTCGTCTATTCGTTTGTTCGCACTTTTCTCAATAACCCCACTATGTATTTTGTTTTTAAATTTTACACAAACCTTAATCATGATGAAAGTAAATTTTTGCCAGAACGGATTTTCCGGGACAACTCAGGGACAATTATAGGGTTAAAATTGCCTCAAAATCGTCCGTCCATTCGTTTGTTCGCGCTTTTCTCAATAATCACCCCTTGGATTTTTTTGAAAATTTGAACAAATATTAGTCATGGTGAACGTAAATTTTTCACTCGTGGAGGGGGGCAATGCATCTTCCGCTTGTTTCATTTCGTTTTTTTTTTTTTCATTTCGTTTTTTTTTCCTTCTCGATGTCTTTTCCATCTTTTTGTCGTGGTGTCAGGTCACCGCTCTATTTGTTTATGTAGAACGTTAGATTTGAACAAATCTTTTTCGCAATCTCCCAAAACAGGTTGGACCTTAAAACACACACGGTCCAATTTCTTCGCATCCAATAAAAATACCAGCATTTAATTGTTGGATAATTTTTGACGGCCGAGGGAGTTCAATCCCGACTTAACCGCGTTCTTGTCACGTAGTCGAGCCCAGTAGCCGAGCGAAGCAGTAGTACACAAATAGTCTTTTGAACTATAGCGAATTCTTAATAGGATGCTATAAAAAAGGTATAATCAAGGACCAAGGTCTGAGGCTAAGAAATTTATCCTAACACATCAATGACAACTGGCTGAGAGAGAAAGAGAAAAAGAACGTCTTACCTCTTGCAACAGATGCCGTCGGTTGCGACCTCAGGTATTAGTCCTTGTGGTCCCGTAATAATTCTTTATCAATACAATAATTGATTAAGAAAGAAAAAACAAAGGAACTACCAAGACGGTGTCCCAATAGTAAATAAGAGAAGAAGAAAAGAAAAGGAAAGAGAAGAAAAGGAACAACTTCAGACACGGTGTGAACCGATTGTAAAGATGGGGGTAAAAATTAACACACAAGCTAGTCAACCCATACAATTTTATAGAAGGTCTAGGGTCACATGATTTATCCATTAGTATAAAAAACAATCACAAAGGGAAAGACGCTTTCGCATCCATCTCTCAAAACCCGAGGTCATTGAAGGTAGGAAAGATTTTCTTATACACTCCCGTCTCAAGAGAAAAAAATAAATAAATAAATAAAATAAATGAATAAATAAATAGTAAACAGTGAAGTTGTCTGAGTACATTTTAATACAAATAACTGTTAATTTTGGGTCCAAACACTCAAAATTCTAAATTTAGATTCCCGGGACATGGATCCAACTTGATAAATTGAACAAATCCAAGAAAAATAAGTTTTAAGGGGTCGAAGCAAAAACCCCCCCAAAAAACTGAACCTTCAGCCAATCCCTGGTCCAAACATTCCAAACCAACATAAAGTGTATTCAGACATAGGGCAAGCTTCGTAATCGGTTTTTGTCAAAATTTGACTGCCAAGCCGGCTGAACTGCTAGTAAATAAATAAAAATAAAGGATAAAGAGAAAAGGAAGAAAAAAAAATGGTAAATAAATAATTACCTATTTTCTGAGAGTGGACTGTTAGTGAATTGAATGTAGGCAATTCCAACAGTACCAATTCTCACCCTCTGGGGGAACTTGCTGAATACCTACGCAGTTGAAATGGTACCATTGATTGCATTCATCACAGCATATCATTGAACTACCATTATCCGGTAGAACACATCCTGGGCAAATACATGCATGTTCAGCATCATTTAATAAATTATCCACCATCATATCATGGGATAATGAAGGATCCTGGTTGAGGCAACTTCCACACCGCCAACTCTCCTCTTCTGGTGGAGGTCGATATAGACCAACACAGGAAAAATGGTACCAGTCATCACAGCAGTCACAACATATCATGGCACTGGCATTGTCTGGTTCACCACAATCAGGGCAAATCCAACCAAGCTCTGTGCCCTCTTCAATAGGGTCTTCAAGTACAGATGTACAGCCATTCAGATTGTCATCAGCATTCCCCATCAAGGAATCAAGTCCATCAATGGGTTCTTGAATAGACGACTCCAAGTGATAGAGGTGCTTCAGGGAATGAACTTGCAAGGAGCCATCTCCTCGTTTTATCTGAGCAGATCTCACCAATCCGTCATCTCCTGTAAATAGACGTGTGACCCTACCCAATGCCCAAAATGGTCGAGGTTTGTTAGGGAGTTTGATTGTGACTACATCTCCCACACAAACAACTGGTGAAGTCCCTCCTTTTTGTCTTTGAGCATGCTCTCTTATACTAAGCAGATAATCTTCGTACCAAATTTTCTTAAATCTTTTTAATGCATCATTCCTGCAATTTAAGGACTCTAAGAGTTGTTTCCGAGAGGGGGGTTCTAGTTGATAAATACCCTCCCCATCCATTCTCAAAATCAAACGAGGGTTTACTACAGGGCGTAAAAAGTGATTTGGACTTATTATTTCCAAACTTGAGTCAGATGAACTTCTGTAAGTCAAGGGACGGTCATTTATGGCATTTTGTACATCAGAAATAATTGTCAGGAGATCGAAATAATCATGACTAGCTCGTCCAATTAATTTATACAAGCAAGACTTGATGGTTTTAATCAGTCTTTCCCATACACCTCCATACCAAGGAGAGTGTACAGGGGTCTTAACATGCTTGATTTGGCATGTCCCCAATTTCTCCCTGAATTCACTGGAAGCAATCACCTCATGAATCATGTCACATCCAGCCACAAATGACTTAGCATTGTCACTATAAATATGCGAAGGAATCCCATAAATATTTGAAAATCGAATCAAGGCCATTAGGAATGAGTGAACAGACATATCCTCAATCAGTTCTAGATGAACTGACCGTACCTCCAAACAAGTAAAGACCAGGATATACATCTTCACCCTCTCCCCACCTCTCAGAACCCACAGATGACCCGTATAGTCTACTCCTGTGTGCAAAAATGGTCTTATCATATTCACCCGATGTTTAGGTAAATCAGTCATTTTGGGGTAGGTAAATGGAATAGAGTTAAATTTCTGGCACAAGGAGCATCCTGATAAAATTCTCTTTACCGCCTGCCTACCCTGGGGTATCCAGTACCCAGATAACCTGACCTTATTCAAGGTAGCAGGAACACCCAGATGCTTACACTGGTGGTGACAGTCCAATATTATGAGATTAGTAAGATGGTGATCCTTAGCAATAAGCAAGGGATTAACTATTTCGTATTCATATACAGAGACCTTCCCAATTCTTCCCTTGGATCGAATTAATCCTTCCTTATCCAAAAAAAGGTTTAGACTTCCCACTCTCGGTGGTATTGACCTACCTGAAGGATTTTGTAAGTATTCTAATTCCTCCCAGAAGGATTGTTTCTGCATTACTTTAATCAAGTGTGTCCGAGCCATCTTACCAAAGTCGGAGTCTCTTTTCCTCAACCTATTAATAAACTTGAACACACATGTGGTGACATTTAATAGTTTAGACAATGAAGAATATCTATCATATTGCACAACTGGCTCCTCCTGGCTGTGCGAAACAGCACAAACCATCGAAGATACAATCTTTTTGCTTTCTGGGCTCAAACAACTCAAAGGATTTTCAGGCCAAGAAATCGGTTGGTCTCTTAGCCAAGACGGTCCAGAAACCCAATATTCCAAATTGGCCCTCAGTTTAGAGGTAGGAATACCCCTGGTGATAAGGTCAGCGGGATTCTGTGCAGTAGGCACATATTTAAACTGAATGGCCACACCAAATTTAGACATCAATTCAGCCTCCCATTGACTAATGTCCTTCAATCTATTCATGGCAAAAACATTCTTGCTATTAGTCCGCCTTGTGACCAACCAGGATAATACTATTTGTGAATCAACTGCAAGAAATACCTTTTTGAAACTTACATTAGAATAGGCCTTCAACAAAGTCGGAAGGCACTTGATGGCCAAGAAGGCCGATAAAAGCTCCAGAGTTGGTAAACTCTTCGATTTAAGAGGCGCCACCTTTGCCTTGGAAAAAAACAGAGATGAAACCTTCCCCTGGACTGCATATGCTGCAAATCCATATGCCCTTTTGGATGCATCACAAAACAGAAATAATTCAGCTTCCCTCCCTTCGTCAAGGGTTTTTCTAGGGAAGGTAACAGAACCAAGTTCTGACAATTCATGAGCGATGACTGCCCATTTGGATTGAAGTTCACTTGGCACAATTTCATCCCACTCAAAACCTAATTTCCACAACTCACTAACAAGAGTACGTGCCTGTATAGATACCGGCAAACATAATGAGAGTGGATCGAATATCCTTGATGCTTCAGACAGTATATGCCTTTTAGTTGCTGCCTCAGGGTTACAATTATAGGAAGCAATATTGATGGTATCAGTAAGAGGATCGTAACGATAACCTAATACCTTCTCCCAAGGACAGCTGTGACTCACAAGAGTACCATCTCTCCTCATTAAATCGTGTAATTCTGTATGATTAGAATTGCAAGATTGGAGTATGAATCCTCCTTCTTGCAATCTTTCTACTGCTCGTGTATACAAGCCCGTTAACTCATCCAAGGAATTGCTCGTTTTAATCAGATTATCTACATAAAAATTAGACTGTAACATCCCAGTGCAATCATCCAAAGGATAACGCCCAGCATGAAATTTTAGTATGCAATTCAAGATGAATGGGCTTGCACTAAACCCAAATAAGATTGTTGTGTAACGATAACACATTAGCTTATTATTTTTTCGCAGAAAGAAACAAAATTTATTCTTATCAGATTCACCAGACAATCGAATCATCAAGAATGCCTTCTTGATGTCTGCTAAAAATACATACCTATTTGTTCGGAAAAGCAGAGTTAAATCAAGCATGTCCCCTGTTAAGTTGATCCCAGGATAAGCAGCATCATTTAGAGAGACAGAGTTCTTAGTTTTAAAAGAACAGTTAAAAACTGGTCGAATTTTAGTTGTAGTTGTATGCTCGTCTTTGAACACAGGTCTATGTGGAACCCACACATAATGCTTGTATTCCTGAGGGGAGCATTCTAGGGGTTCAATTATCCCTTCTCTTTCTTGGTCTTCAAAAACCTTAATATACTCCTCATATAAGTCCTTCTTCTTTAAATTGAATACTACTCTGTCCAGCACCTTAAGTGCTATATGATGGTTAGATTGAACCTGAGATAACTTGTCCTTATGCCAAGGCAATTTAACCAAATAATGACCATCTTTATAAACTATGTTTTGCATGAATTCTTCCATCTTTTGATTGTCATAGTCAGAAACCGATTCTATGTCAGGCAGTCCCAAGGATTCTAGACTAAACATCCATTCCAAGCCCCGATCCACAGTGCTTCCTTCAAAAATGTCGGCAAATGGATCCACATAGGTCGGAACAGGATTCACAATACTATTAACCAAAGAATCGTTACAATAGTACTGCCTGTCAATTTCATAACTCAAGGCTCACGGAGTTATAGCAATCTTACTGATTTGGTTCTCATGCAAAAAATGTTTTGTATTTCCTATGGGGATAATGCCAGCGGATGTCTGCCAAGCCGCACCATTCATGCATCGTGTTATCTTCATGGGACGCATATATTGAATCAAATCAATTCCCATGAGACCCCACAATTGTACACTGCCACTCTCTATCTCTGCAGCAAAGGTATAATTCAGTTTTCTTAGGTTTTCCCAAACCAGAGGAAGGTCTGGTACTTTGTGAGACAGATTCAATTCGCAATCAATTAGAATAGGTAGTTGGGGGGCTACTCCTGGCAAGACCTCTACAACTGCTGTTAACTGCTTGAAAATGCGACGTTTTCTCCCCACAAAGGTCACAACGTCCATGGCCACCTCCTCCCACGAGTCTGGATCGCACTTCAGGTGCTGAAGAACCCTTTCAGAGAAATATGACCTCTGACTGCCTGAATCAATAAGGCAATTCAGAGAAACTGAGGAGGCTCCCCTTTTAATTGTGATGTTGACCATTGGCAGTAGGTTTTGAATGTACCCAAGTTTTGTACTTATGCTAGTATTTATTTCTGTTTCCTCTAGTACAAATTGAGGACACATAGAAGCATAATGCCTCCGAGACTTACAATACCTGCAAGGGAATCTAAATCCCTTGACTCCTGGACAGGCTTTCTGATCATGGCTGGCAACTGTGCAGAACTCACATAATCCAAGTTGCCTACAGCGTTGCAGGCGCTCATTGTATGAGGGATAGGTAGTACACTGAGAACTAGTGTGTCCATTTCTTGCACAAAAATTGCAATAAGGAATCTTGTCTTCCAAGTCTAGGTCTGCGTGAAAACTTTGTAATGCAGAATTTTTAGGTGGGCTTCTCGTCCAAACAGCATTTGACCTTGGCTTAAACCGTGGAATCAGTTCTGTCTTAGGAGTTGAAATAGGTTTAATCTGGAGTAATGCTTTAATAACTTCGTGACTATACTGCAGTATGCAGTTCAAGCCAGGATATGGTGTGCTAGAGCCTCTAATGAGCTCTGCCTTTATCTCATCAGGGATCTTATCAAATAGGATATGAGCCACCAGACATCCACTTCCGGAGTCCTCAACTAAAAAATCATAACCATAGTCTGAATCTAACTCAACACGTTCATACTGAACGTGGGAAAGATATTCCTTTAGTTGTTCGTAAGACTTGTCCACCTTAGGTGTAGACTGCACTATTCTTTTAAAAATTTCTTCCCTAATGGCTTCTCTGTCCCAGTATTCCTCTTTTAAAATATTTATGGCCACATCATAATTATGGTCATTTTCTGACAGGTGATGGATCAGATGAAATGGCCGACCTATCACATATGCCTTAAGGCATATGAGTTTTTCCTTCTTTGAGCTCACTCCAGATGTGCAAAACTCAAAACGGGTTAGAGAAATCCCGCAAGGCAAATTTATTGGTTTTATCAACGCCAGTAAATGTTGGACATGTTATTTTAGGCTTCGCTAATTCAATGCCAGATTAAGCTGGGGAAGGTAGAGTGGGAGGAGTTGAGGTTAGTAAAGGGAAATGGATCTCTGGAACCGGTAAGGAAGCATCTAACTGCGACAATAATTTATTCACCCTCGTTTTGTAAGTGAAACTGTCTGTCAAACAGCTCCTCATCTCAATCGATGGTGTCTCCTTCATTATTTTCTTGTCAATATGCAATAACTCTTGGAGCCACTGGAGAATGTCTCGTTTATGAAGTTTTAATACATCTCTCTCAAGAGGTTCAAGTCCACTAAGATTTTCTAGTGTTAAGTCTATCATCGTACGAGTGACTCTCTGATCTTCCAATAAGGATGACCGTGATGATTGTTCAACTTGTAAGGAATTCATTTTAATATAAAAAACAGTACCTGTTGCAATGTATAGCGAATTCTTAATAGGATGCTATAAAAAAGGTATAATCAAGGACCAAGGTCTGAGGCTAAGAAATTTATCCTAACACATCAATGACAACTGGCTGAGAGAGAAAGAGAAAAAGAACGTCTTACCTCTTGCAACAGATGCCGTCGGTTGCGACCTCAGGTATTAGTCCTTGTGGTCCCGTAATAATTCTTTATCAATACAATAATTGATTGAGAAAGAAAAAACAAAGGAACTACCAAGACGGTGTCCCAATAGTAAATAAGAGAAGAAGAAAAGAAAAGGAAAGAGAAGAAAAGGAACAACTTCAGACACGGTGTGAACCGATTGTAAAGATGGGGGTAAAAATTAACACACAAGCTAGTCAACCCATACAATTTTATAGAAGGTCTAGGGTCACATGATTTATCCATTAGTATAAAAAACAATCACAAAGGGAAAGACGCTTTCGCATCCATCTCTCAAAACCCGAGGTCATTGAAGGTAGGAAAGATTTTCTTATAGAACAAACTACTTAAACGACACAACTTTCTACCTCCACTCATGTGTGCCTTCTGAAATTCTCCTCTCGGCCTGCCACCGCTGTTCCTGCATCGGCTTAAGCGTGTCCAGCTGTGGCTACCGAGAATAAGAAGAAGGCTGATGCCCATGATAGCGTAACGTCACTTCCTGATTAAGTTGTAGGTATAGACAGCATTCCAGTGTTCCAACTCATGTTTCTTGTGAGCGTTAGGCCGAGGAGTTTAAAGGATGTACTTTCAGATAAAGAGTCATTGGCCATTGCTATTGGTGGCAGAGAAGGTTTCTTATAATTATTGAAGGAAGCAAATTTAGTTTTGGCAGCATTGAATGTGGCCATTCATTTTTGTCCCCATTGCACTACAGATCGGAGGTCATCCGCTAGTGTTTCTGCCATTTCTTTAGATATTAGTTTATTTGTTTTCCTGTCATGTCTGTTATAAAGCGTGGTGTCATCAGCATATATAGCTATCTCACAGAGAATTTTATCATGGAGGTCATTTATAAATATTAGGAATAATAGAGGTCCAAGGATAGACCCTTGAGACACTCCCAGCATTTATACCATATTGTTTAGATATACGACCGTCGAGGACAACCTGGATTTTTCTCTTATCTAAGAAGGATTTAATTATGTTAAGTATTCTTCCAGTGGTGCCGTATTATCTGATTTTCAGTTAACAGGCCTTCTTTTTACTCTCGGTGGCCGTGGTCCAAATCCCAGTTCCAACACCCGTCGATGTCTTGCTAGCTGTTCCACCACCCGTTGATGTCTGGCTAACCAGTTCTAGCGCCTGTTGACAACCGCCTGTTCGTTCCAACACCCGTCGACGTTAGACTACCCGTTTCGACAGCAGATCCCGTGTACACAGCTTGAGCCAACTTGAGGTACGTAATCATACATAGGGGACGCCCGAACTTCAACCCCGTGAGACGCCCGTCCACACGGCGAAACACTCCATTGCCCAACGATTTACTATGTTCTTGTAACTAAACGCATGATACACATCGTCTTTAATCGTTCAACTACTTTTTGGCATCTATTTGCTATTGCTGTTACCTCTGCATTCTTACTTCTACTTAGCTGTACGGTCAATTGGTATCCAACCTATCGGCCTGCTACAAATTATCCCGGCGTAATTTTCGGACATGGGAAGCTGCTAATAAAGATGACATATTGTCCATACTTAGCCAACAGCGTTCGTGAACATATCGACATATTCAACCAAGAACACACATAAAGCTCTTGACTTCATACTAGTTGTAAAAACGACAAGCTCAGCAAGTATCAACAAACCCTTCAGAGCCTACCAACACTCTCCAACAGCAGACGCGATACCCAAACCCTCACTGACATTCATCAAGCACCACATAATTCCTGAACAACATAAACAACACGATAGAAAAAGTTGCACCAGTTCAAGACGAGTTAAGTTGCTACAGGATCACTGAAAAATTCAACTGGATGTTCATTGATTGACTCCAGACACAGGGGACGCAATCATTTCGAACAACACGCTCCAACACCAGTACGAACTCATCTATACTGGGCCTTGCAGACTCACTTGTAAATCTTGCGCAACTAACTTCGACCATGGTGTATCACCAGTCTCGACAACTTCACACCATGAATAATGAAATCAAACTTATTTACACTCATCCCTTTCAATCTACAGGCGCACAGGCAGGCTAAAAACGCAAACAATCTTACAAACCTACTTGCACTTATTCATCACTTTTAATCAACTGTGTAGATGCACGTGCACCATGGATTGTTTTTGATCAAATAAGCAGCGACACTTGCATTCAATCATTCTGACAATCCTTGTAAATTTGTATCACATCTGCACATTATTTGGATACAATTGTTCGCCACATTTTCGTTTTGCCTTTTTTTTTATTGATAATCCATCATCCAAGGGGAAGGTTTGTTGTGGTGCTTACGTAGAACATTATATTTGAACAAACCCATTTCTGCCACTGCCAAAATCACGTGGGCATAAACTACGTCCTCCAAAAACATTGGACTCTTAAAACACGCGGTCCAACTTTGTCACACTAAGTCCAAATGCCAGCATATAATTGCTGACTAAAACCTATCTAAATACGATAGAATAACATCCCAGACATTTTGATCGCAACAAATTCATTAATTGTAGGTAAGTATTGCGATCTAGGAAAGTCAACAGTATTGAGAATATTTCTAAATGGATTCGGTAAGCTCCGAGTGAAAAAAAAAGTCGATTCAATCCAGTTTTACTACGGCTCCGAATCCAACAGATATAAGCCATTTTTTAATGTCTTTTTCTATGTTGACAGGCTGTGCCCTGTGTTTATTCTGTTCAGCTCTGTAGTTCTAGTCGGCTCTGTAGTTCTTTATTGCTCAGTAAGAAAGTCCACGTGGTTTTGAATAAATTCCCCATTATTAGGAAAGATAGAATAGTTCATATATCCAGGGTGAGAATACAATATCCTGTTTGTAAAGAAGAGAAAAGAATTAATACACACACACACACACACACACACACACACACACACACACACACACACACACACACATATATATATATATATATATATGAACACTTGCGTGCAGTGCACAAGTATTGAAGTCATGGCCATATCCATGTAGTTATGTGTATGTTATATTGAATTCACGTGCGTCCGACAATGGTCATGGTGGATTCTTGTGTTTTAGTTTGTTTTTTTAAATCCAACTCCGAGACAAATGCCCAGGATTTCTGTTGCGTTCCAAGAGTGAAGTGTGAAGATTGAAAGAAACACTGTGGAATATGTCAGCTCACCGATGGTCTCCTGGCCAGAATAAGAGGAAGTTTAGTTTGCCTTATCTTTTTCCAACTTCGGTTGTCTACTCTGTTCGATTGACAGACGGCCTCTTATTAGAAAAGCCAGAAAGAAAATTAGATGCTTGCACCAATTAGCGCCGTTCTTGGAAACTAAGCACACACTCCAAATAACGTACGGCGAGTTTTCTCTGCTGCTAATTGTAGCACAACTGTCCCCTCCTTAGAAATGCATGAATGAATTTAAAAAGTATGAAGCCAGAGTTAAATTCACCCCCCCTTGACCAAGCAAGTGCCTACTTGATTTGCATGCAAAATATTATTGACAGAAAAACATGGTTGCTTCCAAAGCAAGAAATTTTAGGTGAAACGATCTTGTGTTTAGCGTGATTATCATGAGAATGGTTTTCGCGCATGCAAATTTTATGCGTCTTCTGAGAATGTATAGAATAAAGGAAATTGTCTTGAGGGTTTTTTTATCAAATGTTGAGGACTGATTGCGTTTGGCAATTCGGGTTAAGACTTTAAAAGCGACAAATGAAATTAACATAATTGGTGGGAAAATATTAGCAAAGTACACTATGAAACCACACTCCTTAAAATAGTGATTCGAACTGCTTATCCACAGAAACAAATAGCACAAATTTTTCAGCAGATGCGAATTGAAAACCTCGGAATAAATACCAGATGCCAATTATTTATTGTGGTAAACATTTTCAACGATAGGTTGTAAATACCTACTTGTCAACTCTTACGTGGGCAGTTCCATGAAGTGCTACATAAAAATGACACATCTGTTGTAAAGCATCAGTAATTTATTTTGCATTAATCAGATGATTATGTTTGGTATTCGTTTCCCTAATATCATTCTAGTTAGAATCCTTTCTAGAAATAAATTTAAAACTTCGTTTGTCAACATCGCTAAGTGTTTCTGTGGACCGAACTGGATTCACCCAGGTTGTAAGTCCCTGTCATTACCCACTTATGTATCGTGATATCTTTCGATGGTGTGTAACAGATACTCTCATTATGGAGTTGGACAGAAAAGGTAGCTCACTTCCAAAACTTTTCTAATGAATATTTATATTCCAGATACTATAAAGCTGTATGTTGTCCCTCTCAATTCTTGCACATACGGTCATCAAAATTCGCGGGGAAAGGTACTACTATATATTGAGTACAATATAATAATCAGTAGAAAAGTGGCTCAGGAATAATAAATACAAAACATGCATGAATTAAAATATCATATTTAAGCGTATTTTATGACCCGGTAACGCCAGGCGGTCTGCTAGTAGTACTGTGTTCAATAATTATCTGTGTGTGCATTCATTCGATCACATTATAAGCATATGTTATATTAAGATCCTATTTAGTATATATATATATATATATATATATATACTAGCCAGAAGACCTGACGTTGCCCTGGAGTGAATGGTCATCAATGAATGTTTCACACTCTCATATTTTATTATTATTGAAATGTGTGAAAGCTTCACATGCCTTCCGCCAGTGACTTAGTCCACAATACATTGTCATCTACATTGCGCAATAGACAGCCTATTGTGGATTTTCAAAATTCTATATACATAATGGCTTGAATGAAAGTTTACAATGAAAAAGTTAAGTATCATCGTGCAATTGTGCTCTAAACAGAAACATTCATTTCGAACACGCCAGTGTCATATCAAAGAACCTCCTATTTATTTTATATGCCGCGCCTTTCGATTTCTGGAGAAATAAAACGTCTCAAATACACCTGTGATGTCAGGCTGTATAAATTGTTAACTTTGGTCAAAATCACCTGTTCTTTCTTCCATCGGAGTATTTCGATTATCTATACTTATCGAATACATTTCGATACAAACATATCTAAAAATACTGTGAAATATCATAAAAAAATCTGCCCAGTCGTTTTGGAGTCCATAGGGAACGAAATCAGGTATATAAAAGGAACTTTGTGTGTATATATATATATATATATATATATATATATATCATTTTCTGCCCACATAAAATATTATTAGGCGATATAATAATTTATGTATCGATTTTCAATATTTAATTGAACCATGCTTAATACGTTACTTAGATGTTGAATTCTCAGAAAGCCAAAACATCTCTTTTTAAGCTATTATAATATTTTTCTAATGAAAAATACTGCGTTGGCATGGTATCAACTTGGCAAGCATATTTTATGTATACCGATACTCCGACATGCATGATTCATTCCAGTCTTTACTTGTAAAGTTATTCAACGAATATACGCAAAATTAGTTTATGGAAAAGTCGATAAGCACAGTAACATACCAGTACAAATAAGGATAAAGACTAAACACATATTTCGGTCTATTCGTCAAACAATATTTATTTAAGAAAATGAACTTTATTCAACAGAACACTTTAAAGAGTAAAGCGTGGAACTTGATTTTGCTGGATTATCAATGTGTTGTAGAATATTAGCTTATACATTCCGACAGTATAGGAGAGTAAATATGAAATAAAAATTCCAGACAAAATGATAAATTACTTTATGGAATAGTGGATAAGTATGTAATTGTGACACGATAGTGTCATGAGTGCATGCAGCAACGTGCATACTGCAGTGAGGAGAGTGTTTGATCAGAGGAGATGGGGTGAGTAACAAGATAAGACCAACCGCCCCGCTGTCATTACGGGTTTGTTAGCCGCATCGTCTCAAAAATGAGACAGAATTAAAATTATTTTCTTGATGTCGGGGAAGATGTTTTGATTTAGGAAAGCTATTATTGATAAGGAACGCACACAGCTTTCACTGAAAAACTCCAGAGGGCTGCCACGGATATCAGTGTGAGCAACCCCTTCCTTCCCAAGAAAGAGAGGGAGAGGTGTTGAGTGGTTGAGACAAGGCCCTGAGAGGAAGAGAGAAAGGATGTTTAACTACCCCCCCCCTCTTAGGAAGGAGAGGGAGAGATGTTGAGTGATTGAGACAGGGGGCGGGGCTGAAAGAAAGGATTTTAATTACTCTCCGAGGGAGAGGCGAGGAAAAGAAGTTGGATTCAGGAAAAAGAATTCTAACAGGATTCGAACTGTAGTTAACAAACCGAACGGTCGACCAGCTGGCTACTCCTCAGCTGACCTCCCCTTGCGAGCCTGGTGTTATGATGTTAACTAGACTTTGTTAATGAGATTTGTGACTTTTACTTGGTCTGGTCAGGCATCGCTCTCTGCTCGTAGTCAGTCACTTCAAGCTAGACAATTGTGAACTGATGAAATTAATAGTTTGTTATTGTTTATGAACTAGAGTTGTGTTTGTTTGTTTGAAGACTTTTCATTTGCAGCAAGCTGGCCGAACCAGCAGAAGGATTAATGAACTCGGAGACTGCACAGGACAGGAGACGATTGGATCGAGAGGCGAAGCGCCCTACGATGTAACACGATGTGGTGAAAACGATCATAGGCCATTTTGTGACGGAACAACGTCCGATCAGAAAAGCACCTGTCATATCGAGTGCGGTTCGACAAGGATAAGTTCTCGTTATATCTGGTCCCGAGAGCAGGATTGAGACTCCCGTTATATAAACAATCTAGTAGAAATAAGAACGCAAACTTTTTAAAGCTGAACTACGATATCTATATAATATGTATTAACCGTGTGAGAAGCCGCATTGATTTGTACACATGTATTTTAAATTGTTTAAATAACAAATTACTTAAATTATTGTTATTAAGTTTGTATTAACTAGGAATAGGGCAACAGCATATTCTTTTCATTGTTTTGGCTCTCGGGTGTGTATCCGTTGATATTTTATATGCTTTTATATAGAGTGGTGTGGTTCTCGGTTGATTAACTGTATCTGTCTCGGATATATACTCGAGTAAAAACAATGAAAAGAATATGCTGTTGTCATATCCTAGTAATATCATATAGTAATATCATATCTTAATAATAACTAAGTAGACTTTTAGCCCTTTAAAAACGGAGACTTAATGAGTGTTTTTATGCCAAATTGATGGTTGAATATGATTAAAGCCGTGTTCATTTTTTAATCAAAAAATAATCTTCATTAATCCTTATTGATTCCCACCCCTGTAAGAAACATAATACTTTATTCGTTGCACCTAACCATAATTTTCATATCAGATTACAATCTGATCAGTTTAGTAGATTCCGAGAAAAGATGAAACGGACAAACAGATAGACTAAGAGAAATATAGAAAAATTATGTGAGTTTTAACTTCTGTCGACATATCACGTTTGAATTTTAAAATGTTTTATTTGTATAACGGTTTGGGTAGAACCAATTTATGAAACGTATTATTCTTGTGGCCTGGAACTTTTGCGCCAGACATTGTCATTCTGTATCACTTTAGTAAATAATTTAAGGTATCTAAATTACTAATATCAATCTACCTGTTTGTTAAGTTGGTGTTTGTCCGATAATGTAGAAACAAAAGGCGCCAGGTCCTCGTGGACTATAAATATATATTTCCACGTATTGCATTGGTTCTTAAAAACGGCCACTCAAAGAAACGGAAACTTGACCGATGCCCATCTAATTATAAACGCCAGTATCTGCTTGCGTTTAACATTGGAGGTCGTATAAGGCGTGACCCTTTCTAATGAGGTTGATGTGGTAATGGGAATATAATAGTGAATGATCCGAGACTCGTTGATGATCCGGATCAATGACACCACGGCATATCACTTCTGAACGTATATATAGATGCAAGCGCACATTTATACGACTTGAGCGATGTCAGATACAACGGAATGCTAATTGCGTTCCTTTCAGTTGTATGAATTACTGAGTTGTACAATAAATGAATAATGTCAAGATTTTTTTTTCGAAGATACGAATCCACAAGGTAACTCATAATATAGTCACTCTTCCCTTTTGGAGCTAGTCAGAAATTGACCCTTATCCGTCTGCTTCTTACAAGATAATATCAATAACAATGTAGAGGAACAAGGGAGACTGATACTGGTTGCTATGACCCAAAGAAGAGAAAGTAGAGTTCACCTATGTTTCAGAGGATTCCACGTGGTTGAATATGAAGGGACGTGTGGTGAGTAACACACCCTTTTATTGTATGTTCTTTTAGGTTGTGTTGCAAATCTGCTTTACGTTTCTCATTATATAAATAAAACGTATAATGAAATGTATTTGTGCATATTTTTCCTTGTTTTGTGTCTCATTATAGTCAGTCTAGTATGTTTTTGTTTACAGAGTTGTGAAAATGAAAAAGATATATACTAACAGTAACTCATTCATAGGTAGTTCTCATAGTTTACATTTCCTTCACCAACACTATTTAAGGATATTCATTTAAGGAAGATTTACACTGTAAATCAGGCATGTGAAACTCGATCCTGCAGAGTTTGTGTTGTCATGAGGGTCAAACTCTTACAATTATAACTGCAGTCGTTTAATAATAAAAAAAAGAAATATTCTAACAGTAACTCAAATAAGTTACAAGGTCATATTTAACTGTAATCCTAACTTTGACTTCCGGTCGTTAAGTATTCCTTCTTGTAATCATCTTGGTGTCTTTATTCTCACTTGCAAGGAATACGCACGCAAGAATGAAGAAACCAATCTATAAACAATTTTAGCGCCAATAATTGGAAATAACCAAAAATCATTAATCTCTCCCCCTTACTGAGGACACAATCGTATTAAAGACAGTTTTTAATAGAAAATCGAAAATAAGATTTGAGATTGAGCATGTTTTATATTTTATTTCCAATTTTGGGGGCGATTAGTGAGTTTGTAGCATTTTCAGTATTGCGGTGTATATCAATCATGGCATGTTCATAGGTATTTCTCATAGTGCTGGCGAAGGATATTGAAACTATCTGTTTAAGGATATTTTAGGAGGATTCACACTGTAAATTAGGCAGCTCAAACTCTATCCTGCAATGGTCACAAATGTCAGTTTGTGTTGTCATCAAGGTCACACTCGTACAATTATAACTGCAGTCGTTAAATAAAAATTATTTCAGATTTTATTTATTTATTTATTTATTTATTTTAGAAACGTGCAATAGTTTGATCCTATTCAAAAAAGGCAAGTATAAACATACATGTTGTCAATCTTTAATATGTCAGGCTGAAAATTCTATGCAGTTCCGTTTTTGGAAAAATTTTACATGAAATATTGTAAATCCATCTTAAGATTTCATGAGGTAACTGCCTATAACTTTGATTTAACAAAAAAAAAGTGATAATGTTGAGTTCGTGACGTTCTTACGTTTCGATCAGTGAATTCAATATCCAAATATATTTTTCTTCATAAGTAATAAATAAGCACTCACTTCTTTTGGGAAAGGCTTCGTATTTTTATATTCCCCCCTCCTCCACATTTCTTTATTTGTTGTGTGTGTGAGCAACAAATAAGCATGCAAAAGCGACAGGACACGGGATGTTTTCTACCACTTCTGTCTATTTAGCCTGATAGCCACTTTCGTTTTGCGAGTATGTAATTGTCTGTCTCTTACGTTTCTCTTATTTTGGGATATTTTAAATTTTTATTTCGATTTTTCACGGTATGTACTAAATAGTTGTTAATGAAACGTAGAAAAATCTGTTCTCTATTTCATTCTAAACACTTTTCTGGTTTAGAAAATTTAGCATTTCAAGAAAGTTATTTAACCGTTTATGATATGGTAGAACTAATTCGTTTAGTTGTAAATAAATTAACATAACGGCATAAAGTGGAAATTGATCCAAATACGCTTTGTACGTATTAGTTCAGTCTGTGGGTATATGCCAAATACTAGACTGCAACTCTTCATTGCTTACAATTAGCATGCCGCCATGTCTCGGAGAGTTGAGAATTTCGTTTGTAATAAACACGTTTTTCAAGCACTATGGATAATAATCAAAGTAAGTTAACGAAATGCAAAAATTCTCAGTGGTAGTTTAACTATTGAACTTCATGATGAAAGATCGTTATAGTGTAAAAGTCTTAAAATAATTGTATCATTACCCTTTAAACTAACTAAAATTAACAATAAATATTTTTAATTATCGACATCATAATTCAGGTCATAAAGGGCAAAAAGTTTTATGAAAATTTATGATTTCTTTTAATTTTTAAGATCTATGTAATGAGATGGTTGCATAATGGTAGTAGGAGAAATACAGATAAAGAGAGAGAGGGTAACTGACATGTATAGAGTCAAAACTGTATATTATACTATACCTCTGTGCGTGTTATGTTTGTTTTTCGCGTTATGTGAGAATATATTTTAATATCTAATAAAACAAATGGGAGGGGCGTTTAGAAACTTTGTTTTAGAAGCACTCTAGAGGTCTCTTGGGTGTTTTTTACTGCTCACGTGAAAAAATATCTTCTGATGAAACGGTTGCTTTTGATAGTGCTTTGGAGGCCTCCTAAATATTAATTGGTGATTTCAGTAGCGCTTCTGGGGAGGAGGCCCTTGAGTATTATATTTTACTGCTCACTTATGAATTTCTTTTTGTTTTATGCGTTATATTTTGTTTGAAAGTGGTAAATAAACAGGTGAAAATATTACATACTTACGCGTCATGTCGAGATTAGTATAAATGTTAATAAACTACGGAAAATGGTTTCCTAGAAAAATAATTACAAGATTGCAAATATTGCGTACTTGTGTGTCGAATGCAAGTTAATTTACTTTTTGACTCACATGTATACGGTTGTTTTAGTTTTAACTTATTTTAAAGATTTTTTCTTACAAATAAAAGTAGTATACAACATATTACTGTTTTTTGTTATTTTTTTTACATGGAGGTCACCACTTATCAAGGCCCGGAGGCCATTCAGGGATGAGGGTTATTGCGTGTACAGTAATCAATGAGAAAATATTGTAGTAATCATTATTATTGGAGATTTGATAGTGTCTTACTTAAGGGGGTGGTTTGTCAGGAATTTATGTTGGATTTGAAGACATCCAAGTTGTAGTCAGGTGGGAAACAGGCAAACGGAAGAGAGTTCCACAGTCGTGCACTTCTGAGAAAGGCAGGATAGGCTGTTTTTAGCAGCTCCTGTCCAGATGATGCAGCAGAACTCCATCCTTGGACGTACTTGGCTTTTATACAGATAGAGAATTGCATCAATAGTGAGATATCTTCTGGAGCAGCAGAATGATCCCACTATCTTCCCAGCATCCCTGGCAACAGACCTGATGTACGTGTTCCATTTCAGATCAGGAGTAAAGGTCAAACCCAGAAGCTTGTCAAAACATGGAGCCTCCCCAAGACGAGAGCTATCCATTTCAATTGATGCCAGATGGGGATCAGAGTGTTGATGATGTAAAGGTAGAAGCTTGGTTTTGGATGCATTAAAAGTGAGCAGCCACCTCTCCCCCGACTGTACCACGCGTTCAAGATCAGAGGAGAGATAATTAGAGAGAATTATTTCATTTACGGCCTTTAATGTGTTACCATAGATGGTCGTGTCATCAGCATAGATGTCAACGAATGATTTAAGTATGTGTTTTGGGAAATCATTGATGCAGATCAGGAAGAGAGTTGGGCCCAGGATGGACCCCTGAGGGACTCCAGCATTAATACTGCAGGCCTCTGATTTCTGCCCATCAACCACTACTCTTATGAGCCTATCGGAGAGAAATGATTTAATGATTGAAAAAACATTTCCAGTTATACCGTAGCTGGAAATCTTGTGAAGTAGGCCCTTATGCCATACCTTATCGAAGGCCTTTGATATGTCAAGAGCAATTACCCTGGAAAGGAAGCCTTTGTCAAGAGATTCACTAATCCTATGAGATATAACCCTTAGCACATCTGTTGTAGATCTTGCAGAGCGGAAACCATATTGCATGTCACTACGAATATTGTTTCTATTGAGGTGGTTGACTACTTCTCTATTTAATATGGATTTCAACAACTTACTCGTGACACACAGGAGACTTATTGGTCTGTACTGAGAGGGAGATGACTTTTCACCTGAATTCTTAAATACAGGGCATACTGATGAGGTTTTCCAGGGTGTTGGAAAGCACTTCTCCTTAAGGCAACGCTTAAATGCAAGATAAGTTATGAGTTATGATGAGAAAATACAAAATTCGTGTCCATATAAAGAAAACAAAATCTTACGGAAAGATAAGGTTGGACAACAAAAAAATCACGTACAATCATTGGAGCATTTTTATTTTTAAATAAAAAAATTAAGGTACTTGCACAGAATTCTACCTCTATGAAAAATAAATTTTACCCGTGATGGAAAGAAATGATCGTAGAACAAAATTCACGTAAAATAATCTCGTACTTTTATTTTTTAGTGGGAAATTAGGTACTTATAAATATGATTTGTGTAGCACCCTGGATGCCTCCTAATTTTTTGTAACAAATCACTCAAAGAAATAATTTATCTGCTAGTAGAGAGGATAAAAACTTTTAGTAGTGCTCTGGAGGCCTCTTTAGTAGCGCTCCGAAACCCTGAGTTTCACAGATATTTTATTTCGCTACTTGCTTTTAAAAAACTTTCTTTTTGAGAATGGAGATAAAAATTAGTTTTATTGGACTTCTAATCTAGAGTACTTAATGATTTTATTTAGTTCTTTCAGTCACACTCTGAAAGCTTGAGTTTGTTTTTTTTTTCAATGCTCTCTTAAATTTTTTTTTTTTAATTTTTGGCCAGGCACGCTTAGTAAATTGTTTTTAGTAGTGCTCTGGAGGCCTCATTAATTTTATTTAGTCATTTTTAGCGGCGCTCTGAGGGTATCCTTACATATTTATGTTTTCACTGATCAATTTTTTTTTATATTCATTATATTTTTCTTGAAAGTTGTAGATAAACTTTGTTTTAAAACAAATGAGTTCCAGGATAATGAGAGATAAAGAAGTAAATTTTAAAAAACATATCTTAAAACCACTTTTTTAAATATTGCTTTGTTATTTATGGCCCAGATCAGATTAATAAATCTGAAAAAAAAAACTCTGAAGCAATAAATTATTAATAATACAGTAGGAAGTTCGGCAAAATGGTGTTCAGTTCCTTAAAATTTAAAAACTAAGTAAAATATAATCTTAAAAATGAGGTACAAATTAGAAAAGCATTTCTTGCAAGGCATGAAAATGGTTAAATAAAATGTTTTTTTATACAAACCTTAAAAATTAAGGTCCAAAATTTAATTTGATATTTAAAAGGTTTAATTGAAAATTGTATCATTAACTGCCAGTTAAACTTATTTTTAAGCCCAAAAAAGTGTGCATAACGCCAAATAAATGTAAGAGTTTTTAGATTCAATTTAAATTGTTGTACTTTAGTTTGTAAAATTTATAAAAGTGTACTTTTATAATTGATAAATTCCAAATTGACTTTTGTTAACCTTAATTTTCAAAGTTTATAAAAATCATTTTGTTTAATCATCTTCATACTATGCACAAAATGCTTTCCTTACTCGTTTCTATCTGTGAGTAGAAGAAATGTTAACAGTAAGAGAAATACGTTTGCTAGCATTCATTTCGTGATGTTGATTAACGAGACGATGTTGACACGAGAGAAAGATCAGGATCATTTGATCAGCAAGGATATTTAATTTCCTCTCGACTTTGTCATGTACAAAAGGGCGCAACTTCGCTTGGCTAAGAAGGGTAGGCAGTTAGGTTTGAAGTTTGCGAGGTTAACACCATGTGTACAAGATGTTGAAGATAAATTATGGTGCTAAGAGTCCCCAATGATCTATAGCCCGGAATGCGTACCCGTCGCTGACAGAAGAGAAGACAATTACAACAGTCCAATAAAAGATATTTTCGAATTGTTTTCTTTGTGTTGTGGTGTCTAACTTTAATTCCAGCATATTCACACCAGGAGACGATCGTGGAATGTCTTTCTCAGTCATGATATTAACATCCCATAAAACAGGGAATTATACATAATAGCAACAGCGTTGTGTATAAAACTTAAGACGCCATTAAAAAATTTAAAGGCGCTATTAGTTATTTTATAACTACTATTTTTATAAAAATTTGGTGACACTATTAAATATTTTCGTCTAGTGATCATATATATTTTCTCGTCATAAAATTATTTCATATTTCGAGCCTAGGATCGGGATAAATTGTGATGCATATAAAATTGGAGCTGAGCTGATGGGTTTTGCAAGAACTGTCTGTATTGATTAGTTATATTACTTCAAGCCGGGTTTTGGCATATCGAAAGTGTTATTTTGACTAAATGATTTACCATTTATCAGGGCCAAAGCCTACTCAAGGATAAGTGCTAAGTGTCTTAATGGTTGACAGTTGAGATGTGAAACATCTTATGAAAGAATAGATAATGATTGATGAAATTGTCGGATTTCGGACGTTTTATGACAGGAATCGTTTACCATCGGAGTTGAAGAGGATAACGCTGTAATTTACAGGGTGCAGTCTCATTATAGTGTGATCCACAGATGGAATCGCTTGTGAGGAATCTCTGCTTGTGGAAATTTTCTTGATTTGCGGTAGCCAGAAGAAGAACGAAAAAAATTGTTTTCGTTGTTGTAGAAAACAAGTTCTCGCTGTGGATGTCTTATAAAAAGAAACCAGATATTGGAGCTCAGTCTAGTATCTCCTATAAAAAATAAAGGTGTAATAGAGAGAAGGCAAACTAGCCGTGCCTCTTGTGAGAAAGTGGCTGTCAAAAACAGAACAAAAATTTCTTTTACTATATGTAGGAAACATTTTTTTTTAATTTTAGACAATGAAGACAGCTCTGAGAGGCAAAAATACCCCTAGGATGTATGTGACTTAGATGCGAGTAAATTACATCCAGTTCCCATATTCGTACTGTTTTATTTGTTGAGCATCATTCATTTCAAATGAAGATGACTGTTGGCATTCGTTTCTCCGATGTTTTTCTAGTTAGAATTATTTCTATAAAGATATTGGGTACTTCTGGGAAGGACCAGGTGAAGGTTGCCAACATTCGTAAGTGGAAATACTTCTGTAGAAATAACTTGAGACACCCCGGTTATCATTGCATGTTTTTACCCAATTAGCCATCGTCATCCCTCTCCCTCTGAGTCTCATACACTTTTAAGAGCTCTGGTTGTTTTTACAAATGTCTCTGACCATCAGAAAAAATGTCAAAATGCTCTTGTAATACGGTTGAAAGGCGAGCAAAAACTTATCTGCTTCTATTTCTTTCGTTTCTACTTAAATTATCGTCGTTGTTCTTGATCTTTAGTTGAGGAGAGCCGCCTTTCCAATTCGTCCTCTTCATCATTTTCTCTGGACTAAAAAAAAAAAACAGGCAGAAAAAATAATTGATTTTGTCCTTTTATGTTTTTATTTTCTTTTTGCCCGAAAAATATTGCAATCTCTATCGATCATGTTAGTGGCAAGTTTTTTCTTTTTATTTTCCTCCTTCCCGTTAAACAAGCAATCAATGGACGGATTTCGTTCGCCATTCGACCAGCACGTTCGTACCACATGACTAGCTGCGACGAGATATTCAGACCTAGTTGGTCATCGGGTAAACTAGACAAAAAGAAAATGGCGGAAAACAAACAATTACTTGATACTTGAAAACGCCTCCATTCCCAACCAAGCCCAGCACAAAGAAATTGAGAACACCAGTGCGAAAAAATAAAATCGGTCTGTATTTCATGAGTCTTCAGCTTCTTAACATTTACATGCAATGGTCTGTTAGAACCCTACCTTTTTTTTTCTTTTTTTTTTTTTTTTTTTGCTTTATATTTTTCAGAGAATAAAAAATATATAACTAAATACGAAACGTTGGCTCCAGAAGGTTTTGTATTGTAATATTATACGTTAAATGAAGATGTCAAGACTGTCGTTTTCATCGAACACTTAGTATGCACATTTGTTCTCACTCGTGCACGATAAAAAAAACAATAGAATGACGTCATTATTAGGGCTATAATGAGAGAATATTCTCATCATAATTTTGACTCTCTAGGATATATTCAACACAGTTAGACATAGGCAATCATTGAGGAACAACATTATCATATCCAAAACATAAAATATTAACTGATATATACTCGAGAGTCACAATAATTAAAAGAATATTCTCTTGACATAGCCCTAGTCATTATACATGCATGCGCGGTGCTGATCTTTCTATCTCTGCATTGCCGCTTCTTTGATGAGTGGTCGTGATCTGTTTGTGAGCATCTCATCTATTTAGCTAGACGAACAAAACTACTTGTATATTTAACACAATGGAGACTTTACTAATTTTTCATAGATTTCATCATTTAGAGGGCGAGTTTACTCATTCCATGAGTGAAGACTAAAATTAATCTCTGAACTTACTTTGCTAACTTTGGAATTGAGACGGACAGAATCTCTAGGTAACATTTGCTGAAATTATCTCTTGTCTGATGCATCTTATTTGTATCGTTTCCCTTTATCTCAGGAATTGACCTTTGACCTTTGCTTCAATCACGTCATGTGGCTATTTCTTTTTGCCACCAGTTTATCCGGACATAATATGACCCTTGCCAAAATTAGCACTAGCTAAATCACTCGCTACTTACTGGCTTAGGGTCCCAATATATATATGACAGTATGCTAACAATATTCACGTTTTTATTTGTGCCTGGTGAATGAAATACAATATTATTTAAGTTTGTAGTTGTTTTCGTTTATTTTCAATCAGTTATTTACACGAAACTTTGGCTCCAAATAAAGACATTTTACATTGTAACATATAGGTTAGACATAACTGAGATGATTTGATTTTTAACAAATAAATCAAGAACAGAAAAAACTGGCAACTCTTTAATATCAAAACAAAATATATTTACTTTCAATGGAGGTTACATCTTTAAAAATATTACGTAAGCTTAATTAGAAAATATTACGTAAGCTTGATTAGAAAATGTTACGTAAGCTTAATTAAAAATATTAAGTAAGCCGACTGTTTCACACTGTTTTATTAAATTATTAAAAGCATTTTGCTGTTGATGGTATTGACCCTAGGGGGTCTGCCCTTTGTAGAAAGAAAAATGTACATATTCGATGTAATTGACGATTGCTGTGAAATCCGAATTGATGTCTAGCGTGAATGTCGCGAATTATAAGGAATTTTGGTCACATATTTTAAAAGATTAGAGAAAAATAAAACCCTTAATCTTCGATAAACCTGTTATTTTACAAAGAAAGTTTCAGAAACAAAAAACAAAAATGTCGAAACTAATGCGAAGCTCCGCCTCTGTCTATTTTGTCGATTGACAGAATCAAGGAAGGGAAGAAAAAAGAAAAACGTTCGTCTATAGATGGCTTATTAATATAAATATGCCATTAATTTGCATATGAAGACAATGGCGGCTGTGAAAAAGTACTAATGGAAAAAGCGCAGAGCAGGGTTTTTCTTTTGTTTTTAACAGCTGAGGGTGACAGAGAAAACGGTCGGTGAAGATTACAGTTGAAGTCGAGAGTTGGCAAAGAGTTTGGACGAATATTTATTATTGGCTCACAAGGAGCTTTCACACAGGTCATCAAATATCTCTTCTTGAAAACAGCCTGTGGTGTTCCCTGTAAGCTAAGTGACAGCAAGTCTCCCCAGATTCCCACTACTCTTCACCTCTTTTTATAACATTTGCAAATGACTTTGCATTATCGCAACAGCCGCTTACTATTTATTTCTCACTAGCAGCGGCCATACATCTCTAATGGAATTTGACTGGCAATAAGCCTCCCCAAGGTCCCAGTTCTCTTCGCACTTATCCAGCGAGGGTCTAGTCAGTGCTCTCTTCTCGGTCTTTCCTTCCTCCTTGACTACTCAGCCTCACTGTTGGGGGCGGTGAAGTGATAATTATGGGTGGGTGGGGGTTAGAGAACGTATAGATATGCCGCTTCAACGCTCTTGGTTCCATATAGCGGTTCATGTTTTGTAGCAGTTTTTCATGTCTACACATGTGGCTCATGTGTGTTAGTCTCCACATTCAAGGGTTTTCCTTAATATTTTAGCTGTTTTCATTATTGATAAATCGTTGTACCTTTCCAGTCATTCTTCTGATTCCGATTTCTCCCATTCTTTTTTCTAAGTTTGATGGGATTTTTCCTAGTGCTCCTACTATTATAGGTATTATTTGGATTTTCTTCATCATCCATATCCCTTTCAGCTATCTGGCTAGCTCTGCGTATTTCTTCCCTTGCTCTTTTTCTTTTATTATTATTATTATTATTATTATTATTATTATTATTATTAACTCTTAGTTTCATTCAAAATGATTTTCATCATTTAATAAATAAAAATATATAACATTGTTCGGCTTTCTAATTTTCTAATTAAGTTTACGCAATGTTTTCAGATATGTGATAAAATTTCAATTCAGAATGTTAATAATTTAATAGAAAAAATTTATAACATTACTCGGCTTTCTGAATTTTTTTTATTTTTTTACATTCGATGAAATATTTGCATCATACTACGAGCTTCATGCCAGTATCTGTCGTTGTTACATAACGATGTTTTTATTTCAGTAGAAAAGCTAGAGAGACTTTAACCGACAACGGTGGCACCAGGCAGAAGTCTCGAACATTTGATCTCTTGGCTGGCAAGATTTCAAGCAGGGAAGGCGTGTCTACGTCGTTTTTTTTTTTACAACCTCTGGCGTTGCTGAAATGTTGCATCCGTTGTTTTACAAGTACTTCCACTGAATGTGCTTCGTTGAACTTACTGAACTTACATCTCAGCGCAAATATTCCCAACACATCCGATGAGTTGCAAAATTTTGCCCCTTTATTGTAAGGTCTATAGATTTATATTCTAATAGCTTCCTTTATCAGACGGCTTGCTTCGGAATTCATTCCCTGCTTCGCATTTTAAATTTTCATGATTTTTTTTAACTAATTAAAGCTAATTATTTTATTGCCTTTATCCAGAGAAATCGGATAAATTAAATGGTAAGTACGGAAGACCGATGATGATTGATGCCTCCGTTTGGAGAAGTGCTAGACGACTGGAAAAATGCCGAGTTAAGCAGAGAACACATACAGCATATAGAATTTCCAAATGGTCACCCATTTTAGCACTAACCAGGCTCAACGTAGCTTAATTCGGTGATTTGACGGGAACAGATGTGTCAACCTAAATTATGCTGTATATATGGAAAACCATAATTACGATAACCCTCAAATTGCTGTTGGCTTTTCACATCTTTTTTTAAACTTATATTTCAGTGCAATAGTTTAAAAATAAAATGTTCATCTATCGAGATTTCTGGAATTTCTAACGAATGTTTAGATGCTAGTTTTTACTTTTGTTCAATAAATTGGGTTAAATATTGAACTCTACAGAAAGTAACGATTAAATTACCAAGTATGACTTTTGATTAGAGATACATTAGTAGATGTAATGATAACCTATCTGCAAACAGAATTGTACTCAGGGAGAAGTGATGTGAATTAAAGCGGAGAAGAGAAAGAGATCAAACCATGTAGACAAAACAAGAGTCGAAGGATATGAAGATTTGGCAGTATGTCACATTTTCGAGTCAGATAAACAAAGTTTTCAATTAGTCTCCCCGTTGGAAGCATGCAAACGACTCATCAATAATGTAGAAATAATATAGAACAACGTCTCGATGCTTCTGTTGTCTGCGTCGCTTAATTCTTTCGTAATTAAATCGAGAAGAAAATAAATGTATCGTTTACTCTCTCCCCCCTCTCTCTTTCTTTCTTTCTTTCTCTCTGTTCATTTTCTCTAATAAAACCTTGAAAAATTCGGTAAACGTCTCCTTCTGTCGTTCCTGTATGAGAAGTTTGTTCGTGTTAGTTAAACAGACGGGGAAAAAAGGGACGATCGTAAGAATAAAAAGACCAGCACGTGTAAACACCCGTGCTTGTATGCATAAGGACTTTATTTCGTTTATCGATCACTTGTTTTAACATTGACTCAACCAAATGGGATTGATATGACATAAAACAAATCTACGAAACCAGAATCCAGAAACTCGAGATTTGGTATCGCTTTGTTACAAAGTCAGATCAGAACAACATGGTGGTCGACTTCGTTTCTCCATATTGTTCACTTTGATAAACTGGTCGGAACTAATGGCTCTTCAGTCACTCAATATAAAGTGATGACCTTCTTCGATAATTGTCGCCAGAATAGTTCCGCTGTGCGGTACCACAGGAAAGTCAAGTGGTGGCGAATCCAAACTTAGAACAACATTCCCTTATAATTTTGCATGTACGGCATTTCCTCCTCCACTCAAGAAATAATGAGCCTCTCCAACCAGACATCATACTTGAACGCCTTGAATGTTTCTTTTCTCTTCTGGTACATTCTAAGAATGACGGGTTGGTTGTAAAGGACATTATATATATATATATATATATATATATATATATATATATATATATATATATATATAAAC